>NC_056708.1:871852-916852 GCF_018831695.1 Puntigrus tetrazona
ATCCTTAATGGCTTGCAGGTTTCATTTCCACTGTCGCGTGGAATTTCCCTTAAGCGAATGTTTAGCATTTTTGCTTGTTTCAATTGTTTTGGTATAACAGAACGAACAGGTGGTGACAACTAGGTACCACAGTCTTACTCTTTCTTAACACTCTGCTGCTCTTCAGTCATTTTTGACCCAAAAAATACATTTTAGTTTGTTTTTAATTTGGTGTGTAACCATGGAAGGCCGATCCCACCGCTTAATTAAAATCAAAAAGACAGTGAGTATTTATCTCACAATGCAAAAAATAGCTCATCTTAGTTAGTATTTATGTCTTGTTTCTAGTCAAAATTCCAAAAACTCTTAAATCAAGTAAAAAGACCTGCAAAACAAGAGCACTTAACACACTGGAAGATAGCTTTTCTTGTTTTAAGAAAAACTCATTTATCGTTTCTCCTGGAAACAAGATCTTACGTCATCTAATAAAAGTATCTTGACTTTTAAAAACGGACTAGAAACAAGACAACAATACTAAGTAAGATTGGATTTCGGCCTTCATGATTTAGGATTTTTCTCAGAACTCGCAATTGCAAAAAAATAAAGTCACAATTACATGAAATGAGAAGAAGCCAGAATTGTGGGTTGATGTGTCTTAAATTATACTGCAGTTATTCTCACGCACGGCTCTTACTTCATATCACGCATTTGTGCCTTTACGCATTATTGTAAAAAGTCATAATTGTAAGAAATCACAATGTTGAGAAAAAGCCAGAATTATGAAAAGAAACTTGCACTTGAGAGAAAAAAATCATAATCTAAAGTCATAGCTTAAATTCTAAGAAAAGGTCTGAGTTGTGAGATAAATAACGTTTAAAGTAAAAAAAAACATGCTTTGCATAAAATTTAGTTTAGTGGATATCCTTTTTTTGGATATCAACCTCAAATTTGGAGCATAATTGCAATCTTTGCCCACGAGGCCACCGGCACAACTTTAGTATTAGTAAAGCATTATTTGATATGATTATGACTTGCTGTGACATTAGCAAACCTTCATTTACTTAGTTTTTGCTTTTCAGTTACGACTCGCTTCGACCACACCGCCGTGGAAGATGTTCTGGGCACGATGCTAATTCATGCATGAGATGTAAAAGGTCACGCAGTGCTGCTGTTACATGCTCGGCGGGAAAAAATAGCAAAGGAAACTTTCATGTGAAGTGTGCGCTGACGTAGATTCAGGTTACGTAACTCCAGTCTATAAAGGACAACACCATCGCAGCTAGTTTGGAGATATAAAAGGCCGGAGCTCCCGAAGGGTTCTGCTCTGTCGGTGGAGTCTTTGTGGGTGTAAGCTGAAGATGTGTGTTCACCATATGTGATAACTCCATCCTTCTGTAGCTGAAGCCCTGCAGGGGCCAGGAGGTTTCAGGGCTTGAGCGCCGTGGGTGGAATGCAACACGTCAAGTCAAACTCTCACCATTAGGTGCCTCTTAACGGTGTGGGCGAAGCACATCATTCAGGAAAGGCCTCGCAGGGGTGAATTATTCTTACAGACACTTCGCTGAGTGGAGCTGGAGAGGTGCGGGCTCCAAACGAAATCCACCTACTGTAAAATGAGACTTGCCTACCTCTGCATTGATGTAACCCGGCCTTTATATAACGCAGGACTCTGACCACACCCACGGAAATAAAAAATAAGCCGTTCTGGAAAGAGTGGGAGGCTGGTGTTTATCACGGGAATACTGCACACGCTCGCCCCGAGCCATGACGCTCGTGTTGGGGAGGGATTATCTCTCGAGCGAGCGGCGTCAGACCGGGGACGTTTTCTGGAAACGTGTTTGAAATTAATCATTGTGCGTTTGCACAGATGCCGCATTCTCACAGGCTAATACCGCACTGTTAGCATTGCTTTTTTGTATGCACTGATCCTACATTAAGTTCTCTATTTATAGGTCTGTGGTTAAGTGCCTGAAGCTCAAGACATTCTTGCATTGTTTTCTACGACGTAAAATACGGCTTCGTTGTGTTTATAATCACACTCAGCTGTTCCTACTCAACCTTTCAGGCAAAAGGTTCCTTAATAAAGACCGAAAGAGTCGGACGCTTAGTGATGGCGAAGTTGACGTCATGTGACCACTTATTTATAGCTCACGCTTTATTGTGTTGATTATCATGACGATTATAAACCTTTGTACTATATGGAATGATTTATAAGCTAGTGTGAGTTTTTAGGTAGACGCTAACTACAGGTTAGCCTAAAAAAATGTCTTCCCATAATTTCACGATATACCGAATTCTTAATTTCTTGAGCACTGATTACGTACAACGTGTATGTAGTATGTAGGCAGATTCGTACAAGCTAACATTTTCCTCTAACGTTTAATTTAAGTTACTTTCTTTGTAGCTAACGCTAACCTCGTGCCCTTTTTGGACTTCTGGGGACTCTTCAGGCCTTATGAGATAGCAAAGCTCGGTTTTTATACACTTAAAGATCTCTGGTATGGTTTATACATCGTTTCTTGAATACAAGTGACCCAGGTAGGGCAGACCTTGCATCCCCCTGCCTTAGTTTAGATAATGCACTAAATAATATAACTCTACATCCCGTGTATAGATTACAGCGATGTATAAACCGAGTACTGAAGTTTCCCGGATGATTAAAAACAAGTGAAGGGTGTGTACAGACAGCTTCAGTAAACTTGGACCAAAACAACCGCCTTGTTTTTGTTTGTCGGTGTTTTGTGCGCGTCTTGGACTTTGACGGACATCCCGCCGGCCAATAAGATCACTGGGAAATTTCAATTTGCTGCTTCCTGCCTCTGATTGGTCGGCCTCCCTTTGTGGGCGAGACCGCATTTTCCGGTTTTCCTTCTTAATGCTTTCGGTGTTGCAGGAATTCGATATTAGTTTCAGAAGCTCGCGATCTGGATTATTAGCAAAACAATGGAGACGGTCAAGCGTCGTGAAGTAATCGTTCGCGTCACGTCCACGATGAATTGATCGTTATCATCGCGCGCGAAACAAAGATTAGAAGAAGACTATCAGCGAGGTTTCATTGTAAGAAAGCAACTTGATCTGGGCTGTGCACGCGTTTAAGAGCCTTTTTGTTGGACTTCTCGGACATCCACATCGCCAACGCTTTCGTAAGTTTCCCTTTTTAATTTTGTGGTAACTTTCTAAATCACTGCCTTTCAAAAAAAACTTAAAACGAGCTCGTCTTTAATGCTTAATAATACTCGTTTTCAGTGCTTTGCGATCAAACAACACACTCGTCGCGTTTAAAAGAAGTCTTCGCTTTGGTTTAGATTCGCTGCCACTGTTTTTTGGTTGTTGTTCGTCTGTTTGAACTTGTTTTCGTTTCGCTCGTGTTGCTCATGCATGTGTAAGAGTGATTGCACATCGTCCATCTGTGGTTTTCAGTCTGCTCCGATGAGTCAGGGCTGCTTAGTGAAGGGCAGATTCGTGCAATTACTCTCTTCTTTTCACGAAGCGTGTGCGTTTTGTGGTGAACTGTCACATCGAGCACAACCCCGTTCCAGAAGAGTTTGCGCCGCGGTTCTTCTCCGTGGGTCCCCGGGGAAGCGACGCGTTCACGGCAGGGCTCCATCCAGAAATGTTAATGCAATAAGTGTAAATGAAAACTTGCACGCACTTTTATTTATTCTCCTTTCAATGCACGGAAAGACTCACGCGGGTTTGGAAGCACGCGAGGATGAGTAAATGATGACAGGGTTATGATCCGTGTGAGATATCCCTTGATTATCGATGAATAAGCGACAGGGAGAATCACGCGACAGAAGATGGTGAGTCACTGTTGTCATGGAAACCCGTCGAATGAATCGTTTTCGGGGCGCTTTTGAGAATTCGGAGCGAGTTCGCGTTTGGCTTTTCCACACAAACTGGTTTCTAGGTGAAAAGGACGCACTGAAGGAGATCCTGACGTTAAACCTGCTCGAGCACAAGACTTCTTAATCCAATAACCGCGTTCAGAGTTAAGAGTACACCTAGTTTACAGGAGCTTTAGAGATTGAGGAAATTAACTTTTCTCCTGACCTCCATCCGCTGGGATTAGTTCATGCCTTTGGTCTGTTAGTCTGCTTTCTGTCGGTTTAAAACATCAGAACTGACTTCTAGAGCCAGCATTCATTAAGAACTCTTCAGTTCCTCCCGGAAGTTCACGTTTACGAGTATGAAGCTGATTATGACATCAGGTCACTTCCGTTGAAGAGAACTATTCTGCATTTCAAATATATATATATATATATATATATATATATATATATATATATATATATATATATATATATATATATATATATATATATATATATATATATATATGAGGATTGCACATCTGATGCTTTTGTTTTAGTTCATTTATTGGATTTTGTTTATGCAACCTAATTTTTTATGAATGTTTTATCAGATTTATCATTTATACAGATGCATCCGTTGTTGTTTTTTCTTGAGCACTTTCAGGGCCCTTCTGAGTCCTGTCCAGTTTTCAGACAGGGCTGTCAAAAATGCCGCTTGCTCCGTTTGTGCTGTTTTTTTTCTTTCTTTACTAACTAGCTGGTGTCAACAAAGTATGTGTGTCTTTACCACACGACCGAACCGCTTCGGCGTAAACCTGATAACAACATTTAACGACTGAAATCTGCATGTCTCGAATGCTTCCAAGTCTGGTCTCTTTGTAAAGAAAGCACTTTGCACGTTGAAGTCAAACAAGAAAGCAGCAAATATTTGAAGGGCTTTTCAAATGATGCATGACTAGTTCAGTTTAAAAAGTGAATTGTCCCCACCGTTTTATCTAAATGTTGAAGCATCGATTGGATCAGAAAAAGAAATGTCTCATTTACACTCATTAAAATGCGATCTATTAATAATTGGCCACGGCAGGAATAAACTCTTCAGGCATGTTGTTGTTTCTAAGCAACTTTTTGTCACACGGAGGCAGTTTAAGAGTGTTCATCTGCTGGTGGGTGTTCGTTTCACACCTTGTTTCGATGCAGCTTTCCCACCGGCTGACTAATGTTTTCATCCACAGGTCCAAAATGCCGCAGACGACGCCGTACTCGAGCAAATTCAACCCCGGCACTTACAGCAGCGGCCACAGCCACCGGCAGCCAGTGGAGGAGAACTACGGGGGCCTGCATTACCGTGACAACAAGCTGGTGTCTGGCTCCCTGGAAGCCCTCATACAGCTCTTAGTCCCCACCGTCGACTATTACCCTGACGTACGCGCGCAGGCTTCGCTGTGATGATGATTAGTTGCGTGGTAAATGTCAGCCTTTGACTGACGCTTGAGATTTCCCTGTCTTTTTCTCCAGAGGTCATACATTTTCACCTTCCTGCTGAGCTCCCGTCTCTTCCTGCACCCGTTCGAGCTCATGTCCCGTGTCTGTTACCTCTGTGTGGACCATCACAGGGTTGGCGACCCACAGACGGATAAGGTAATGATCTTATATCACCAAATGAGTCATGTTCCATCACAATGACGCTACCTTCTCTGGAGATGTAGCTCGGGTTTATTGCGTAACCGTGTGGTGATGTCTGTTTTTGGATAATCGTGTGAATTAATCAGACTTCGCAGCGAAAGGGACTCGTGGAAATAAATCAAAAGATAAGATTATTCATAACAAATGACTGAATGAGTCTGGCATCGGTGCCAAAAAGCGCATTCAGATTATGCAACGTTTCAACAAAAGATTCAGAAGAGTCATGCGTAACGAAACGGTTGTGGCCGCGTTTGAATCATTTTTATAAGAAGCACACACACACACACACACACACACACACACACACCTGTGTGACAACTCATGAATCAGTTCTAATTTAATACGGCAAATTGTCCGAATGCACCATGTGACACATGTCAGAAATAGAAAATACATTAATGGGATAGTTGACCAAAAAATATTCTGTCATCATCAAATCTGTATGAGATTCTGTCTTCTGTTGAGCATATCGGAACATAGTTAAATAATTTTAGTAACCAAATTATCTGTTAAAAAAAAAAAAAAAAAATATATATATATATATATATATATATATATATATATATATATATATATATATATATATATATATATATATATATATATATATATATATATATATATATATATATATATATATATAAAAATTTTTTTTTTTTTTTTTATTAATTTACCAACGTTATATCATGTCTTGAAAGGAAGAAACTTGCCCATGTTTGGAACAATATGATGGTATTTCAATATTTTTCAGTATGCATTAATTATTAAATTAGTTATTTGAATCATTTACATACTTTCCAATAGCATCTTAGGCAAGACAGAGACTACTTTTGGCATTTATTGCACCAGAAAGTAACTTAAAAATGTAACATTTGTGTGGATCTTTACCTCAAGACATGCTAGAATGTTTATTATCACACACACACACACACACACACTGGGAAAACACGTGCATGTGTGTTGTTTTTGTTTTTTCCTTTAAAAGGATTATTAATTCCCAGTTTAAACTATTTACTTTACTAAAAAGCTGTACTTGAAAAGCTTTTAGTAATACATTTTTTAGTAGCTAATAGTAGAACCCAATAGCTACTATCTTTATAGAAAACTGTGTATTATTCAGTGCTGTCTTTCTTTACTCGACAGAAAAGAATTCGGGAAATTGCACCGAAAATCGTGCAGCTGCTCACAGAATGGACCGAGACCTTCCCGTACGACTTCAGGGACGAGCGCATGATGCGCAGCCTCAAGGAGATGACCCATCGTCTAGCCTTCGGAGATGAGGTCAGCAGAGACGATGGTCTAGCGCAGACTTGTTTCTGAGCGATGACGTATGGCTAAATTCGAAACGTCTTTTGCATGGATATGTTGTCGTCCAATATATGGAAACATGACACGGATTTGAAGCCGAATGCAAATGCTCTGGATTTGCATGTACGCTGTTTGGCTTCAAACCCTTTTGACGTACTTCCTTTTTCTCAAGCTGTGATATCAACACAACGGCTTACAGTTACCAAATGTTGTTTTTGGCTACGGACATGAATGGTGTGTTACAGTGCTGACGCAGGAAATGCTTGTGTTGTTTTTGACCAGCTCTCACGGAGGGCCATGCAGAGACTCATTCAGCGCCTCCTACGCAAACTGACCACCCTCGGACAGTACGAAGAGTCTCTGGCCACGTCCAGCGCCGCGGCGGCCATGGAGCGACCGCTCGCCCTGAAGTCCAAGCAGCAGTTAGTGCGCAGAGAAGAGTGCGTTTTGAACCTGTGCGACGACCCTTTCGTCTTCGCCCAGCAGCTGACGCACATTGAGATGGTGAGCGAGGGTCATTCTGATTGGCTGGCAGCAGTTCACCAAAACAATAGCTAAAAATCGCTCTCACTCAGGCTATCTAACATGTAGACGAGTTTGTTCGTTCGTGAGGAACAGATACGGAGATATGCCCAACGGCGGATGCTCTGCGGTGGATGGGTGCCGTCGGAACGAGTGTCCAAACAACTGATTAAAAACATCACAATTAATCTGCTTTTATCAATTAAAGAATCGTTCACCCAGAAATTAAAATACTTCATTATATACTCAGCCTGTATGAAGGATGTTTTTTTTGGTCACCATTGACTTCCATAGTATTTAAAGAAAAAAAAAAAAATCCTACTGTGGAAGTCAGTGGTGACCCAAAACAGGCTTTGTGCCATTATTTTATTTATTTTTAAATCCATTTTGGGGTGAACTGTTCGTTTAATGTCTTGCGAAAGTGAAAAGCTGCGTGTTTTGTAGGAAACCAATCCACCATTGAGATTTCTCTCCTCATTCAGGTGCAGTATTATCGATAGAGGACTTGTATTTTAGCCGGAAGCAAAGATTTATAGTTTAAAAGCATCCTAATGATGGATTTGTTTCCTCAAGGCATGTAACTTTTCCCTGTGCAAGAGACGTACGCATGTAGCGGTCTTTATCAGCTTATCGTCACGACGGCACCCATTCACTGCTGAAATTCACCTCCAAATACGTGCTGGAGAAGAAATAAACTCATCTACGTAGACAACCTGAGAGTGCGTTTTTAGGATTTTTTTAAAACCGCTACTTCAAGCCTCCTCGTGTTTTCCAGGAGAGACTCGGTTATATCGGCCCTGAAGAATTCGTTCGAGCCTTTGCTCAGAAACGGCCCTCGGACAACCACAAGGTAAGCGCTCGCGCAGCTGCAGGCAAAGGTTACGTAACGCGCCGTAAATGGAAACGCGGATAAAGGAGCAGCTTGACTATTTCGGTGACCGCTGAACTTTTGTCCTTTTTAGAGTTTCTTCAGCAAAAGAAAAGCAAGCAACCTGGAGGCCTACGTCGAATGGTTCAACAGGCTGAGCTACCTGACAGCCACAGAAATTTGCATGGTGAGCACACCTTTCATCTATTTCGGGAACGGAGCGAAGTGGTGCTAGCAGGCAAAAATCTTATCTGTTGTTGTTGACGTCAAAGTTGTGTAACGGCGCCGTGGCTTGTGTAATACTGGGCCTGTGTGGTTCGCTTTCGGAAGATCCGAAGGTGGTGCTTTGCTACTTTTATTTCGGTGTAAAATCTGCTGAGACCTGTTGACGCGAGCGATCACTGACTCTGTGCTGCTCTCTGCTGGTTCGTGTTCAGCCGGTGAAGAAGAAGCACAGAGCCAGAGTGCTGGAGTTCTTCATCGACGTGGCGCAGGAGTGCTTCAACATCGGCAACTTCAACTCACTGATGGCCATTATTAGTGAGTGCACGTTCAGTTACGGCGCGCTGCAAAGCGCCGTTTGCACTGATTTCACGTTATTAAAATTGTTGTCTTGTGTAGCTGGGATGAACATGAACCCCGTGTCCAGACTGAAGAAGACCTGGAATAAAGTCAACACCGACAAGTTTGACATCCTGGTGGTAAGGACGAGAGAAAGCTGACGCCAAGTATATTTTTGCATCACTCCGCGTTAAATGTGTTTTCGAAAAATGCAACCAGACGTTCACGCTTGAGTTGAACATTTTCATGTGCGTGGAAGACGCCCGATTCGTGCCATTTGTCAAATTCATATTTTTTAATTGACGTTTTGAATTGAAATAATGGTGTGCCTGCACCGCGAGACCGCTGTATGATATACGTTTGGAAACGCAATTTAAGTTTATTTGCAATCGTTGCAAAGCAGCTTTATAGAAGACTTTTAGCTCGTAGCTCATCGGCGGTGACCATCTCAAGCATGTTGTCTGAGGGTTAGCATCACAACCTAGTTGTGTTTAGTTTTTTGTGAAAACATTGAAGATAAAACGCTTTCCTCCCTATTTCTGTCACCATACAAAGAAGCTTGTCTCAATGACGTTGTGATTTGCAAAAGTGAAGTTTATTTGAAAAGTGAAACCTTGTAGTGTTCTTACTAGTGTGTATATATGGGTGTTTTAAAAGATGCATGTTTTTCTATGCACACAGTTGATTTTGCTCTCTTTTTTTTTGCTATGTCAGCACCAAATGGACCCGTCTAGCAACTTCTACAACTACCGCACTGCGCTGCGGGGAGCCACTCAGAGGTCTAGTACGGCACACACGAGCCAAGAAATGGTAATTTAGGACAATGGTGTCGTTTTATGCAAAACTTTAATTGCAGCGTTTGTGAATTGCGTGCACATTTGAATTCGCCGTTCTTCTCTTTCAGATTGTTATCCCCTTCTTCAGCTTGTTCATAAAGGATATCTACTTCCTGAACGAAGGCTGTGTCAATAGACTGCCCAACGGACACATCAATTTTGAGGTAAATTGACCTTTAATTCTCTATAATACCATATCACTCGGTTATCTAGTGGCTTGAAAAGCTTTTCTTTTACTCGTATAGAAATTTTGGGAGCTGGCGAAGCAAGTGAGCGAGTTTCTGTCCTGGAGACAGGTGATCTGTCCTTTTGAGAGGGAGAGGAAAACCCTGCAGTATCTCATCAGCACACCGGTGTTCAGTGAAGACGGTGAGCAGCCCTTTCTACTTACACTAAGAGAAACAGATGCTGAAATGGCTGTAGGTGTTTAGAAAAAGCACCAATCATAATTTGGTGTTTAGTTAATACACTGTCACCTGCTTTTGTAATGCATTCTTCAGATTACTTAAATATTTCACCTTTATTTTATGGTACCATCATTACAGTGTAATTACAAATGAGTATTGAGTAATATCTGTGTTATTACTATTTATATATCCCTGTATATATGAGTGTAATGTGTATACACACACGTACGTATGCATGTATTTACTGCAGGGTTTGGTTGCTAGTAATTATGCATATTTTCCTGTTATTACTATAGTAAGTTCATGTAACTGTCATATAAATAGAATAAAGTTAGTAACACCCTAGCAACACCCTCGATTACCATAGCAACATCCTAACAATCTCATAGCAACACCATAGCCATGGCCCTGGGTGCCTTAGCAACTGCATTGCAATACCCTAGCAACCACCCTGAGTACCCTAGAAACCACATAGCAGTACCCTAGCAACTGCATAGCAACCTTTTAGCAACTAACCAAAATACCCTAGCAACCAGCCCGTGTACCTTAGCAACCTAGCATCCACTTTGGGTACCCTATCTAACGCATGGCAACATCTTAGCAACCAACCACCTAAGGTAGCCTAACCACCACCCAGCATCACCTTAGCAACCACCCCAGCTGCCCTAGCAGACGCATAGCAGCACCTTAGCAACCACCAAGAGTACCCTAGCAACCTCTTAGCTACTAACCAAAATATCCTAGCAACAACCACTTAGCAACACTCTAGCAGCCATCCTGGGGACCTTAGCAACAGCCCAGCACCCTAGAAAGCACCTATTTCACACCGTCTTTTCTCTGCAACTTAAAGTCTGTCTATAAACTTCACTGATTCACTTTTAATAAGTCACCTTTATTTTAAAGTAACATCATTTAAAGTGTAATTACAAATACGTATTAATTATGTACGTGTACTTGCTACAGGGTTTGGTTGAAGGTTAGTTGCTAGTAATGACGTGTAATCTCTCTAATCTTATGACTTTAAGTCGATGTCCGGTCAGAATGAAGTGTTTCTAGTGGTTTGTGGAACCAATGCATTGGTTGTGTTTCAGAGCTCCAGCTGGCGTCGTACGAGAGCGAAGGTCCTGAAAACAATCTGGAGAGAGACACGCGCCGCTCGCTCAGGTCTGAACGCTTCTCTAAAAGCCTCGTGACTAGACCGTGCTGTGTTTGAACGCCGTGTGTCTTTGGTCGCCGCAGGTCGTCCCTCAGCAGAACGTGAGCGTGTTCCTGACGCACGGACCGATGGCACTGAAGACGCTGGAGGACTTTTCTACTCGTTCAATGTTTCTGTTGTTTCATTGGTGAAACTGAGGCTGGATTCTCTTTGTGACAGTAACGCTATGCTAAAGGAAACATACTCATCTCATTTACCTCAAGTACCTTAATGAAATGTGCTCTAAATCTGCTATAGATCTCCTGGGTGAATGAAGAGCATGTCGCTGGTTGACCTCTTCTATTACATTGTTTTGTTTCTTGCTTTTGGTAAGTGGTATTAATAGTTTGTGTACTGAACATATTTGTTACAATATTAAAAAAGCTATTTTTATGTGTATTATAGTTTCATGTGATCTGTGTATATGTTTCCCTATAAAGGATCTCTGAATTAAGCTGGTTTTAGTTTGTTTTTCTCTTATTTCTGTATATACATGGAGTGCTGAATTATTAGGCAAGTACTATTGAGGATTAATTTTATTATTGAACAACCATCATGTTCTCAATGAACCCAAAAAACTATCAAAGCTGAATATTTTTGGAAGTAGTTTTTAGTTTTAGCTACTTTAGGAGGATAGTGTGTGTGTGTCTATTGCATAAGTTTTAGGCAACTTGACAAAACATATATACCCATTTCAATTATTTATTTTCACCAGTGAAAGCAATATAACATCTCAACATTCACAAATATACATTTGACATTCAAAAATAAAACCAAAAATCACTGACCAATATAGCCACCTTTCTTTGCAAGGACACTCAAAAGCCTGCCATCCGTGGATTCTGTCGGTGTTTTGATCGGTTCCCCATCAACCACAGCCTCCCAGACACCGTTCAGAGAGGTGTACCGGTTTCCCTCCTTGTAAATCTCACATTTCATGATGGACCACCGGTTCTCTATGGGGTTCAGATCAGGTGAACAAGGAGGCCAAGTCATTAGTTTTTCCTTCTTTTAGACCCTTTCTTGCCAGCCATGCTGTGAAGTACTTGGACGCGTGTGATGGAGCATTTTCCTGCATGAAAATCATGTTTCTCTTGAAGGATGCAGACTTCTTCCTGTACCACTGCTTGAAGGTGTCTTCCAGAAACTGGCAGTAGGACTGGGAGTTGAGCTTGGAGTCGGACTGGAGCTCTCTGCCCTTCACCGATCCAGCCACGGGCCCATCAAGACTCACTCTCATTTCATCAGTCCATAAAACCTTAGAAAAATCATTCTTGAGATATTTCTTGGCCCAGTCTTGACATTTCAGCTTGTGTGTCTTGTTCAGTGGTGGTCCCTCTGCAAGATATCTCACTATTTTTGACTTTTCAGAGCCTGTCAAGTCCTTGTTTTGACCCATTTTGCCAAAGGAAAGGAAGTTGCTTAATAATTATGCACACCTGATATAGGGTGCTGATGTCATTAGACCACACCCCTTCTCGTTACTGAGATGCACATCACCTAATATGATTAATTGGTAGTAGGCTTTGGAGCCTATAGAGCTTGGAGTAAGACAACATGCATACAGAGGAGGATGTGGTCATAATTCTGCACTCCCTGTAGTATGTGATGGGCCGAGATGGATGGCTTATAAACAAGTACTCTTCCTCCACCTAGTGTCTAAACTAGTATTTCTACCACCAGTGATCAGTTTAGATCCACTTTACCATTTTGAACCATTTAAACTAATACAATCATCTTTTTGGCTTATTGGAATTATTTTACAAAAAATAGAAATATTACAATAATGTACCTTTTTGATACGGTTACAGTTAAAAAACTATAGTTTACATCATAAAATGTATTTTTTACATAAAGGGTAGTTGATTGAAAAATTGGACTGTCATAGAAAAAAATGTAACATGCATATATAAACTATATATGTATACTTAAAATATAAATGTATCTTTAGTCTTAGTGTTACAAACAGCATAAGGGATGTATCTTCAATGCTACTTTTTGTCTTGCATTAATCAATTATATATATATATATATATATATATATATATTTTTTTTTTTTTTTTTTTTTAAGTGTAAAAAGAGACAATAAAATAGTTGATGGCATCAAATATTTTTGACAGTACACGTAATGATGTTTTCAAATGGCGTTTTTTTAATTTAAGTATACAAGTAAAATACATAGTGTCTCGTAAAACAAGAAAAAACAGCATTTCTAAAAATTTACCCCAAAAAATTTGCATAATTTTATCCAATAGACCCGAATAAGCTTTAAACTTCAAACATTTACGTAATATAAAAGAAATGCCTAATAAATCTAAATTTTAAACAACTTTTATGTTTAAAAAAAATTGATGCCTCTCCATGCTCTTATGCATGTAAAAAACCATTTCTCTGAGGTCATGTGTGCGAGGTCATGTGACGTGACAGGTGATGGCGCTCTCTGAAGGTTTCCTTACATCCAGGACACTTCAGTCTCTGGTCCCCGGACAGCGCTCTCTTGTGGTGGGACCTCATGTGTTGGACCAGGTCCGATGTCACGTGGAAAGAAACGCTGCATCTAGCGCACCGGTTCTGGACGGACAGAGACGGGGGACGAGGAGGGGTCCTGGGCCACAGGCGTGCGGCGTGGAGGAGGATGGGCAGGACGGGGGTCCGGTCAGCCGCGGGGTCACGGGTCAGACCGGCTGACGTTACCGGGATACGAGGAGGAGGCTGTGTGAACGCGCTGAGAGCCTGAACGTGGCCGGACGCTCGTGTGAACGCAGAGCGGTCTGTTGGAGAACCCGGGCCCCCGCTGATTGAGAACCCATCAGAGTCGCTCTCGTCTGGGTCCGATTCGACAGAGCGTCTTCTTTTAGGGCTCCTCGCGTCCCTGTGGCCCCGTGTCCTGCAGCTCTCCAGCTCTCGTGCTAAATTATGAAAGTTCGTGGCAGGTTTGCTGCTTTGAACTTCGGGGACGGTGGTTTTCTTCAAGAAACTTGTCGGTTTCTTTACGCAGAAAAATCTCTTGTGTGCAGACTTCGATTCAGAGAGAAAGCCCTGCTTGCATTCAGAGCAAGTTAAACCTTAGAGAGAAATAAAATAAAAGTCATTTCACTCTACGGCAGAAAATCACTCAACAGATTCAACAGATTCACATGCTTTGTTTTTTATGGTTACAGTTTCCAAAAATGTGTCTAACGCCTGTTTTATAACAACAGCTTTGTTCATTTATAGATAAAAGATAAAATTATAACAAAAACTGATTCATTTGGAAATGAAGCATGTAAGGGTGATTCACTGAATCATTCGTTCGGCCAATTCTTTCAAACACATTAAAGGTCATTGAATTATTCA
This sequence comes from Puntigrus tetrazona, assembly GCF_018831695.1. NCBI lineage: Eukaryota > Metazoa > Chordata > Actinopteri > Cypriniformes > Cyprinidae > Puntigrus > Puntigrus tetrazona. The sequence goes on from NC_056708.1 coordinate 886,363, forward strand.
CTTAACTGATTCGTTCATCTATATAATGTGTTTATAGAAATACAGAAGCATCCAAACCTTGTGTGGTCAGCCGCTGTGTGCTGAGGTCAAGGAGTTTGGTCAGATCTCTTCCATACCAAACTAAAGGAATATCTTCTATGGCTCTGAAAGACAGATGTCTGTTCCTCATATACGCCTCCAGACTTTCCTCCACCGGTCGAGTCACTGCTGGGTCCATCTGAACGACGCAAAAGAACACATCCTTAATATCTGACAAATGAACTATTTGTAATACAACAATAATTATTTGCACAACGGCCAAACCTGGAGGTATATGCCTGGTAAAGACCATATCCTAGCTGTGGATTTCTATCTTATATTGAACGTAATATTTCATATCATCGTGTTTTTGCAATAGCTGGTTTAACAGGGCATGCATTTAGAGTTTTTTGAAATAATATGTTTTATTCATATCAGGTTCTCTGAAGTTGTGCTTAATTTTTGTTTATTTTATAATTTATCGCATGCCAAAAAAAATCTTTATATAATATTTCTGTGTATATTTATGCTTTATATACTCATATAAACACAAGCATGTATATATTTAAGAGATATAATGTATTAAATATATTTTATTTAATATAAAGAATATAAATATATATGCATGTAAATATTTGTAAGATGTACACTCCTCTTGTGTGTCTTTATATATACATGATGAATATAAACAAGCACACACATATATCATGTAAACAAATGTTTTGGGTTTTTTTGTTGTTGTGATTATTTTATGATATATATCAAGCAATTCTCAAAAAGACTTGCATTACAGCAAAAATGGTGAAAATTAGAATTTGAACAGATTCCTTGCAGCAGAGTCGCACACACCCCACACACACCCCCACACACACACACACACACACACCTCTTTAACTGACCTGCAGCTCTCGGGCGGCGCGCGTCGGGGCGCGTGACCCCTGCGCGCGACACGGGGCGCGTTCCTCCGGACCCTGACACGACCAGCAGAAAAGCACACTCACTTTCTGTGTCTGTAAACAGAGTTTGAGTTATAAACGCGGCTTACCATGTCCACCCCGAGCGTGTCAAGTCCTCTCCTCGGAGCGAGTCTCTGAAGTGGAGGGTCTGCGCGACGCGTCTCCGGTTCTGAACGCGATCATTTATCCGCGGGAGACAGTGACGAGACTCCGCCCCCATCCTCCTGACCGGTCCCGATGAGTCTGGGCTCTTATCTCATCTCCACCTGATTCCATGCATACAGTATTTCGTAATATTCCATAAAAACGCTGGGCGCCACTCAATGCGTAACGCGCAACTCAATCCCCTGCGCGTAACTTTTCTTGGTAAAATCAGGTTTTCGGAGGTGTATGCTGCTGTTATTAAATCTGATTTTAGTGACTACTCATGGGTAAGGATAGGTTTAAGTGTAGAGATATGGTCAAGACTATTTTTTTTTGCAATATGTCGACAAAATATGCTGAACTCGGCAGAATCAGGACGAGAGAAAGACATGACCGCATATTGTTTTGCAAGTCATTTATATCAGATATGAAATGATTAGATTCACGTGGCAGTGATATGAAGCTCCACAGTTCACTAAGTTGTTTACTGGGTGTTTTATGCAAGCTTCCAGTTTAATTGGAGGCTGTGTATGGAGTTCATTACTTCATATTAACAGCAAGCCTTCAGGCCATCCATCCATCTATCCATCCATCCATCCATCTATCCATCCATCCATCCATCTATCCATCCATCTATCCATCTGTCCATCCATCTATCTATCTGCTCAGTGACTTTTGATTATTAAGGAAAATGTCTTTTCTGCGACGCCTTTTAAACACAAGTTATGGCATTTATCATCTCAACAGCTAGCTTTCTAGAAAAAATTAAAATCTACCCTAGAGGTCCAAGATTTTTCCCCCATTTGAATGATTTTAACACTTCTCTTGTGTGCAGACAACTACACTGAATGAAGTTAGCTGAAGATTATTGCACATTTATCTTATTTTAAAGCACGTTTGTGGCACATCTTTATTAAAGTACTTTTTTTTTGTTGTTCTTGAAAACCTTTCACTTTAAAAGTGAACAGAAATGTTAGTGTTGAAGGTCAAAGCACATCACTAGCCTAGTAAGAAAAAAAATATTATATTTAAAATACATTTAAATTTCATACTATATGGTTCAAATAGAAAACAAAATATTCAAGTTCCGTGCAGTATATTACAGGTCCAATATTTTGTGTATTTTTTTTTACTTTTGTGAAAATATGAGCTCAAAAGGTGTATGCTCAAAAGTTCTGCTGCCGAAGGCCTTTCAGTTCGATTATTTTGGTTTTATGGTGCTCTTTAAGAGAGTAAGGAGCGCATGCGCACTGAAACAAGTGCTCGTGTGCAGCGCAAACCGGACTCGCTTTGAATAATAAAAAAAAGAAGAACTTCACGGAATTAAATGACTCTGGATGGATGTTCAGGCTGAATAAAGTTCCTGAACCCCGCGCAGGAGTGTCGTTTAACGGCGCGCGTCACGCGGGAGTGAAGGGTCGCGCGCGCGTCCGCCGCAGTTCTCGCGCTGGATTCGACGTGTTCCCATAACAACAGCGCGCCGCACTTGACCGGGATGAGAGCAGACGGAGACCGTGCCTTCAAAGCCACTTGGGTCCTTCAACTTTTCTGCATCTCTCTCCTGACGTCCTTCGGGAAAGGAGAAGATGCGTCCTGCCGCGGAGCCTTTGATTTATACTTCGTTTTGGATCGGTGAGTTCATACTCTATATATGTCTGTATGTGTTTACGAAACACACCTCTCTCTGTCTCGCCTGTACCTGAAATATTCTCAATAAAACAACTCCAACGAGTGCATTAACAGTGCTGGTATTTTTAGCAAGCCAGTTTTTTTCTACCCAGCTCTCAGGGGCCCTTATATGGCCCTGTTTATCTTATAATGCAGCAAATGTTCCTGATCATTCCAGGTCGGGCAGTGTGTCTGACAACTGGATGGAGATCTATGGGTTTGTGGAACAACTGACTAATCGTTTTGTAAGGTAAGAGACTAAGTTAAAAGCCGCTTTCAGAACCGATGGCAAAGGCTGCAAAGTCTTGCCTGCTACAAACCACTCCTCTGAGTCTCCAGCTCTTGCACATGTGTGGAACTAAATATAAACTTAATTTCGGATTACTATATTTAACCTCGGTCTGTGTACAATGCGTGTTTGAATTAGTGTGTGGTGTGGTGACCTAGTTAACGGCAGTGATTTACACCAATCAGACTCTTTCAGAAAACAGTTTTTCCTAACTGATTGTTTCTACTTCCCTCAGCCCGAAAATGAGAGTGTCTTTTATAGTGTTTTCCTCCAGTGCAGAAGTAGTCCTGCCTCTCACTGGAGACAGGTGCGTCTGTCACCACCGTGATGCCGTTTGCTTTAATCCAGATAAAAAGCATAAAGCTGATGCATTTGTCCGGGTGTTTAGGGCAGCTATTGATAATGGCCTGCAAAGTTTGAGCAAGATCAGACCCGCCGGTGATACCTACATGCACGAGGGGTTAATAAAGGTAAACGGATGATGTATTATCGCCATCTTTCTTTGCTCCTTCATGCACGTCGGCGATCACAACGTATAAAAACATTTTAGGTACTGGATCAGATGACTACCCAGGGCGCAAGAGCCTCCAGCATCATTATTGCACTGACTGATGGGAAGCTGGAGGTCTATCTACATGATCTTGCCGTGAAAGAGGTAAAGCAGCATTTCATAAGCATTTGCTAACTATTGCGTGTTCGAATTGATGTGATATGTATATCTTCCTCCTTGTTTTGCAGTAAAGGTTAATGTTATGCACATTTATTTTTAATAAAACGTTTAAACTCCCCCTTGGCTCTCTCAGGCCGATCAGGCGAGACAGTACGGCGCTCGGGTATACTGTGTTGGTGTGAAGGACTTTGATGCAAACCAGGTAAGATGAAATTAAAGACATTGACTTGCATAGTATATTATATCCAGAGACTACAATATCATATAAACTTGGAAGTGGACTCTTTTGAGCGGTCAGCTAGGATGCATTTTCTTCAGAAAAAATCTACTTTGCAACATCCTGTTTTGTCTGAATGTACTGCAGGTCGTAAGTCGTCGGTGCATGTTGTCGTCATGACGATGTTGCTTTTTTCACGTGCATTAGTGTAACAGAGGGATCCTTTATATTGACGCTGGTGAACGAGCTCGTCCGGTCAGCGCTGAGTGTAATTGCATTCTGCAGAGCACATATCCGGCCCGTTTCACATTAGCAAGAGATTGACTTTGTCTTGGGAAATGGGAGCGAGATGAAAAGAAAACTCATTCCTGTCGTGTGTTCTCCTAGCTTACAGATATTGCAGACAGCAAAGACCAAGTGTTTCCCGTCGTGGAAGGATTTCAGGCTCTCAGGAACATTGTCAATTCGGTGAGGTTTACCACAAACAAAGACTGCTTTTCTTACATGCGGTCCGTACGCTGCCTTCTAATTGACTTGCATTTATATTTACAGATTTTAAAGAAATCCTGCATAGAGATTTTTAACCTTGAGCCCTCCAGCATTTGCGTGAATGGTATGTTTACGTCCACAATTTTCGTGGTCCAAGTTTTTCCTCCCATGTGGGACAGATCAGATTTGACCCAGCAGGGAAAAAAAGCACGTCATTCCGATATTCGTTGAAATAAATCAGATGTGAATTAGATGCATTTGTGCATACAGTGAAAGTGGAGAGATCGGATATTCCCGGGTTGCCAAGTCTTTGAAACAAAACCCGACCGCTATTAAAACATACATCAACGAAAAGGTGACCGATCGCAATTGACGTCAACATTTTTAGACACACACTTGCGATTTTGCATTTTGAAGTGTATTCTGCTTCGCGAAGTGGATGGAAGAAGTTAATATAGACAGACCCTCAACTTCTCGATTTAGACCAAGATAGACAGGCACACTTCAGGCCGCTTCACAGACCACAATGCAACACGACATTAATTTAACCCCACCCCGAACAACTTCTTAATATATAACGCTACATTTTCTTAACATATAGATATAGAAAGCGTAGACAATAAACCAACTTCACAGCTGATTCTAAGGGATCAAGGGTTTGGCCAGTAGTGGGCACTCATGCCACGTAATCAATGACGTACGTTGCGTCAGCCAATCAGATCACCTTAATCAAATACCCTATCCAATCACCTTCATGTAACGTCACCACAAACACAAATCTGTCAGTGTACGATAAACCGTTTTTGAGTTTGCACGTTATAACGGTCTTCACCTCACCCCAGAATGTTATTTCGAGGGACCCTCGATGGAGCTAGTTTTAGCTAGTGTTTTGTTTCGCAGACCTGGCAACCCTGTTCGTGGGCTACATCACAGCAGACGTCGGATACGGGTCACTTTTAAAAGTCAGCGAATCAGAATTAGGCGTGAAGCCCTGCGGTGTGAACGCCGTCCAAATGGAGCACGCAAACCTGATTCTCTAAAACCTCGCGACTAATTTCAGCAAAACACTGTGTTTTAGAAACGTTCAACATCGTCCTTCGGGGAAGAGGGTTCACGCAGGGAAGAACGTCTGAGGCTGTGGTCTGCACATTATCTGTTAATCAACAGGATCCTTACAGTAAGCCAGCCAGTGCATTCCCTCTATTATATAAAACACAACACGCCTTAAAATACAAGCCATGTAATTACCTCCCCATTCGGCGAATGAAGAAATAGCACATTAAACCACAATGTTTTTATTATTTGAGCGCTCCTAAACTCGGCATGGCCTCCAGGGGCTCTTGCTCTTTTTATCCTCACGCACCACATCCTTAAATGAGGCCTCTGTGCTTCAGCCTGTATTTGGCATTTTACGGCCATCTCATGCGGCTCTCTCTTCCTCGTAGACGAGAAGGCGGGTGCAGTGAAGGACGATTACGTGCTGTGTCCAGCGCCAGTGCTGACCGAGGTCGGAGAGTAAGTGGCATCGGACCAGCTCCAGTCGGGGAACAGTGGCTCTCCATTCAGAGCTGTTACAGTGCATCATCTTTTCCCGGGGGTTTTTATCTCGGTTTCTGTTTATAGCTTAGCTAATAGACTGATAAGGAGCAGGCTCAGTGCAGGGCTGAAACAAAGCAGTGTGTGTGCCTTAAAGAGACATGCAAAATGAACCGGCGCTTGCGTCACGTCACGGCCAAGTGTGTTTTGAAAGAGACTTTGTCGTTGTTTTAAAAAGAATACCGTCGGTGTCTTCGTATGAACTGTGCTCCTCGTGTGGCGTGTGATCATGTGATAACGGACTTTCCCTTTCTCTGCAGCTCCCTCGAAGTGCTCATTAGTCTGAATAACGGCCAATCTTTTGTTTCCAGTCCAATCACAATATATGCCACTACATGTGTAAGTACACAATAGAGTTTTAACAAAACAAATTAATTCATACGTGTTCCTAAAAAGGTCAGTATATGGGTTATAGGAACATAATTAAACTAAAATAGTTGGTTAATGCATGTTGAAACAATGGATTGTAATACTGTGTGTGTGTGTGTGTGTGTGTGTGTGTGTGTGTGTGTGTGTGTGTGTGTGTGTGTGTATATATATAAGTATTACAATCCATTGTTTCAACATGCATTAACCAACTATTTTAGTTTTAGTATATATACACAGTATATGCATATACATATATGGAGATATGATTTGCAAAAAGCATGTTATTGTTATGTTTTTATTGTGTTAGATTTTTTTTTTTTTTTTTGGTAAACATTTTATTTGAATTTAGTTACAGTTATCTTTCTTTTTAACCTTTTTAGTTTTTGATTTAAATGTTTATTTCAGTTGATTTAATTTGACTATTTTATTTTAGTTTCTCATTTTAGTTTCGCTTTTTCCCATGCAATATTCGTTTTTGGATGCATTTCAGATGTTTTTAAATTCTATACAGTAAAATTTGAAAAGAAAGCTTTACCCGCTCACTGATCCAAAACAAAACAGCGATTGTGTGATGTATTATTACGATTTAAAAGAGACGTTTTCTATTTGAATACGCTATAAAATCTAATTTATCCCCGTGAGTTTTCAGCATCATTACAGTCTTCAGTGTCACGTGATCCTTCAGAAATCGTTCTTAATGTGCTGAACTCTCTCTGATTGTTATCAAGGTCGATAACAGTTGCGTACATTGCTTTCAGGATGCTTCAATGAATAGAAAGTTCATTTTTTTCATGCATCCTTACTGAATAAACTGTAGAAAACCTTGCCGGTGTTTTCTGTGTCTTCCAGTCTGATGGGAAAGTGATCGTGATCCTCGTCCTGGTGCTGCTGGTGTTGTTGGGTTTAATTGTTCTGTGGTGGTTCTGGCCTCTCTGCTGCACGGTGGTGAGCGCTATGTACACGCATCTGGTGCATCTATGTCCTATACACGTCTGTATTTCTATCTCATAGGACTGTTGTCTCCTCCCGTGGCAGGTGATCAGAGATCCACCCCCGTCCCGTCCTCCTCCTCCTCGTCCCGTCCCTGTACGTACACTGGGGCTGAAATCGAAATCTGAATTTGCTAAACAGGCGATTTCTTGAAAAGCATGGTCTGTCTCTTGCAGGACCCCGAGGAGGACCCTCTGCCGAAGAAGAAATGGCCTACAGTGGACGCGTCTTATTATGGGGGCCGAGGGCCCGGGGGCATCACGCGGATGGAGGTGACTGAACAATCAAAGAAAACATTGGTTGTTCGGACACACACTGAAGCGTACGTCCTCCGCAGGTTCGCTGGGGGGAGAAGGGCTCTACGGAGGAAGGGACGCGGCTGGCCAAAGCCAAAAACGCCGTGGTCAGAATGCCTGAGGAGGAGTTTGAAGAGCCTGTCAAAAGACCCCCACCCAGACCACCGCCGGTACATCCGGCCCCCGTCCGAGACAAATGGTACACGCCCATTAAAGTGAGTTTCCCGTCAACGCTCCGGCTTTCAGGCAATTCTTTGCATTTGTACAAACGCCGTTGCGCTTGTGTTTTTAGGGGCGGTTTGATGCCGTGCTGGCGCTGCTGCGTAGACAATACCACCGAGTCGCTATCATGAGACCCACGGCAAGCGACAAGGTACGGCGGCCTTGCTTTGCGCATTTACGGTTTATTATTACTTTATTATACTAGCACTGTGTAACTGGAAGCTCCTAAGTGACCATTTGGAACACACTACATAGGGAACAACTAATCTGATAGCACAAAGACATCAGGGTAAATGATCCAGTTCTCTACCGCTCTGAATACGTCTCGCTGCTAAGCTAATAACGTGATGCTATAAGAAAACACAGAACATATTTCAGATCCTATATAGGTAACTAACAACTAAAAACGAGCCTTTGTCTACTTTGTGACGGAGCAAAAATGTGCAAAATAAAATACTCAACGTACAACATGAGAAAAATACAATAGAGTTATAAATAGCATGAGATTTTGTTTTTTTAAAAAACATTTTTTACATTTTTGCTGTTGACACCATAGGTGGACGCGTTGGTAAGTCCACTACCCGTATATATCTTTTGTTAATACTTCATACTTAACGTTATATAATTATATGTATTTTTTTAATAGCACACTGAGCTCGTCGCAGTGCATTATGGGATTGCTTTTTTGCAAAAACAGGTAGGGTATTTTAGACCAAGTCTACATTAATCCGGATGCAGAAGGTGTTTTAATCTTAAAAATGCCGTCCATCTACACCAGCATTTTGTATGGTTTTCCAAAGGTTTTTCATGCCACACTTAAATCTTGAAAAATGCTTCAATCATGTGTAAGATATAATAAAGCTCTGCCGCTATTATTTCATTATGAAAATATCCACTAGTTTGTTATGAGAATATCCAAAAGCTAGCTGCTGTGTTGAGCATAAAGCCCGGGACGAGTCTTTTGCAAATCTTTATTTTGATAAGCACATATAGATATATAGATAAACCTGGTGACCTCAGTCTCGTTTTTTCCGTTTAAACGAACGTTAATGACTATGTTGGTCAGGAGCTTACGACGGGATCTCTGCAGGACAGTGTTTGTGCTGCTGAAAAGACTCATTAGCTCTAATGAGCTGCACAAACGAGGCGGACAGTGCCGTCACACACACACACACACACACACACACACACACACACACACACACACACACACACACACACACTCACACACACACACACACACACACACACACACACACTCACACACACACACACACACACACACACACACACACACACACACACACACACACACATACTCACACTCACACTCACACACACACACACACACTCACACACACACACACACACACACACACACACACACACACACACACACACACACACACACACTCATCACGCAGCAGGCCTCGCTATTACACTCATTAGCTCGACCTGACCGGCAGAGATCAAGCTGTCATGAAGGGGCGCCCTGTGTCCCACGCTACAGTGACCTCTGACCTCACGCTGATTGCACCGTCACACTGAGTTTGACTTTAACTCGACGTCCTTCGGGGCCACAAAGACAATTTTGTTAAAGTGTGTCCCTGGACCACAAAAGAAGGTGCAGCGTTAGGTTATTAAGCAAAGATCGTCTTCCATGAAAATATTTAGTAAACGTCCTACCGTAAATATATTAAAAATTAATTTTTGATTAGTAATATGCATTGCTAAGAGCTTCATTTAAACTTTAAAGATGATTTTCTCAAAATGTAAAATTTCCTAAATTTTTTAATCGTTATATATAGTCTTAAATAATCAATACATCAACGGAAAGATTATTTATTCAGCTCTATACATGTATAATTGATGCAGAAACCTAAATGTCCAAAGATTATTTTTTGCTAAAATTGCTTTTCATATCAGGCTTGAGTCTTAAAGTAATTTTTTTTTTCTTAAAAGACATTTTTATTTATATAAGAGTATAATAATAGGGACATAAAAACACGAAACCTTTTTCTTATGTTATTCCACGTTGACTTGTCTTTAGGCGTTCAGTGTGTTGTTCATGGTAGGGTATAAATAAATGACTTTTCTGTCCGCCTCGGATTAATAAACAGACTCAGAGCCACCAAGGATTTCCAAAGATAAGCAGCACTCGTTATCTTCAGGAAAATGTAGAAACAAAAAACCATTTTCACTCCCAATGTTAAAATGAAGGTGGATGGGTACCGACTTGTTATGACCAGGCCTTAATTATTAACACTGGTACCTGATTCACGGCAGATCTGTCCGGACAGGCTTCGTCAAACATTAGTGTTGCCTGACCTCCATCACTCCTGCTTCCTCACCGCCAATTAAAATCAAACCTTCTCTCAACTGAGCTCAATTATTACAAATTACCCTACACGTCAGCGCGACAAAAACACTGTCAAGTCGATTTTTTGCATTTAAAACCCCCAGTGCGTATGATGCAGCGCTGAGTTAATGTGATACGGACTAGTCTTTGAGGACGCGGCTAGTAACGCGTGTCCTATTTCACATGTACACGAGGTGATGGGGTTCAGAGACGATGGGAGATCTGTGTTAGAGAGTAACCTCCTGCTTTGGTTTTTCAGGGGCGCTGCATCAAATTCAACAGAGTTCAGACTCACTGACCGAACACCGCGTGTGCTTTACTATAAAGTAAGGTCCCTAACATTATAACACACTATTTGGGAAACCCAGATGTTCCTTAAAACTGACCATAAATGTCACCTTTCAGGTACGTTCAGACGAAACGGACTGATGATCCACAGCCGCGTGAAGAAGTGTACTTCTGAATTTTAATTCTGACACGTTTGAATCTAGCCTGCTGACTTTGTTTCTGCGTGAATGTGGTTGAATTTAATGCTTTTATAACCTTTTTTGTAGTTACCAACCGATACAGTGCCTTCTTGAACGGGTTTGTCTGAGAAAGAAAATGTAAATTATTACTTTTAATTCCATTATTGTTTGCAAAGATGTCGATTGTCTAGTACATTCGTGGAGGTGTGTATTTAATTATTCGTCCTTATATTTATTTATGAGACTTTGATTTAATCAATAGATCACGTGCGCAATAGATACATGTTCATGAAGTAAATGGCATATAAATCCAATAAAAGAAATTATAATAATTCGCTTGTTCTCTTAGAATGTTTGTGGGAACAAAATTAACAGTAATATTAAAAAATATAATAAGAATAATAATAAGAAGAAAAATTTAAATTGGCATTAAATTCAATAAAAGTGACAGTTATGACTTTCTTTTCATCAAAGAATCCTGAAATGTAATTATTTCTACAAAAATATTAAAGCAGTTACGTAATAATAATAAGAAGAAGAACGGTTATATTTTAGTTATTGAGAATATTGGAATAATTTCTGAAGGATAGTGAGACTTTTCTTTGCAGGTACATTACATTCATCAGTTGTTTGTTATTGAAGTAAGTGGCATGCAAGTACATAACACAGAATTATAGTGCTTCACTGTGATTTATGATGCAAACAAGCCTGTATTAAAACGTAAAATTATTTTATTTTATTTTTTTACAATGATCAATAAATTCTTGCCGAGATTCCTCAAATGGTCTGATGAATGTGAAGAATTAAAAACCCGAGTTTGGCAGGGATTAGTCAGAAACACAATGAACAGACTTTATAATGTCTGATTATTGCACGCTACGTCTGGATATTCCAAATTATAATCCTAATCTCTTATATTTTATGAGAGATTAGTTTGCTGAAAAGTAAAAGGGCGATTGAGAATCACACGTTATATATAATATTCTACATGATTTTTTTTACTGTGTGTGTGTGTATATATATATATATAATTGTTTTTGCGTATATATTTATTTGCATATAAAAAAAATATAATAATAAAAAAACCCACCGATGAAGCGAGCGTCGCGCTTTGAGTGTGTCGCAGGATTTTAATGTCACACACTCGCGTCGTTAGCCTTTAGCCGCTCGGCTAATCGCCGGTCACCAACATCAATATGACGCTCACATTCTGTTATTAATCGGAAATTAAGAAACCAGTAGGGCTGGATGGGATAGACGGCGGGTCTTTACCTGGAGGTGAGAGGTTTGTTGTACTTACACTGAGATCTAATGGGTTTAAAAACCTAATCTAATCCGCATTAAAGCGCCGATGTTGTTAGCCTGCAGCAGACATCCGCGGCACAAACTAAACATTATCTGTATTTATCTGTATTTGCTCATTGATTCATTGCTGATTTGGGTGTGTTCATAATATATTAGTTCTCGGTAAATGTAGAGAATTGTATATTTGAATGAGCCTCACTAGCCATGTATTTAAATACACGCAAAGTTATTAAAACCAGCTCGCCCTACTTTAAATCTTGACAGTTACTTTGCTATTAGGGCTTTTAGTTGGAGCTGATATTTTTGGCTTTATCGATATCGTGTGTGTAGAGGGACACCGCCTTAGTGAGACACACATTGGCCTTGCTCCTCCAGCCACATGAACCAAGATGCCTCAGAACATCCTCAAGAGCACTCATTACATCGAGCTGGGCAGCTATCAGTACTGGCCCGTGCTCGTGCCCCGAGGAATCCGGCTGTACACCTACGAACAGATCCCAGTGTTCCTGAAGGAGAATCCCTACATCACGGATGGATACAGAGCGCACCTGCCGTCCAAACTGTGCCTCAAAAGGTGAGTCTCCTTCCCTGTCCGTGGTCCAGGTCGTGTCGCCCGTACGGCCCGCTCGTCATTTCTCGTGTCTCGCAGCATATTCATCCTGTCCAACGAGAGCGTGAACATCTGGAGCCATCTGCTCGGGTTCCTGCTGTTCTTCTCGCTGGGAGTGAATGACATGGCCACGGTCCTGCCGTCCGCGGGGGCTTCTCGAGAGGACTACGTCATTTACTCGATCGGACTGTTTTGTTTCCAGGTGATGTATAAGCCCTGGGCTACTTCTGTTTATGAGCTCAGACGATCACAGGAACGAATAAGCTCCGTGTGTTTCATGCTCAGGTCTGCATGCTGTGCTCCGTGGGCTATCACTTGTTTTGTTGTCATCGCTCGGAGAAGACGTGCCGCCGCTGGCTTGCTCTGGACTATGCTGGAATATCTGTGGGCATTTTGGGATGCTATGTGCCTGGAGTCTTCTATGCCTTCTACTGCAACAGTGTATGGATTTGTATCTTTTTATTGCATACGTTAAAACATTATTTTAATTGGTTTAATTAGCCAAATTTATTCTATTTATGTAAAAAACATATTATTGTGAAATGCCGTTACTATTTGAAAAGGCAGTTTTTTTAATGTGAATATGTTTTATAATGTGCTATAAAGATGCGTGTGGTGCCGCTTTCAGTTCTGGAGGCAGGTGTACCTGCTGACGGTGCTGGCTCTCATCCTGGCCGTGTTCGCGGCTCAGATTCATCCGCTCTACCTCACGCAGCAGTGGAAGAAGCTGCGCTCGGCCATGTTCTGCTCGGTGGCCGGGTACGGCATCATCCCGGCCTGCCACTGGGTCTGGCTCAACGGAGGATTCCACTCCGAAATCGTGAAGGTGCTGTATCCGCTGTGAGGAGGGAAACAGAAACGCGTCACTTCCAGCTCTTCTAGTACTGACCACTTCATCTGTTCGCAGGTGTTTTTTCCTCGAGTCATGGTCATGTATCTGATTGCCGCCTCGGCGTTCCTGTTCTACGTCAGTAAGATCCCAGAAAGATACTTTCCAGGTGACGTTTTCTATACTAAATTATTGTATTTTATTAAAGGAATTAGGAAGATATTTTGGAGAAAGTCTGTAACCAGACTGGTTCTGGCTCACCATTGACTCCCGTAGTTTTTTTTTTCCTATTATGAAATGTCAGGCCATCCAAGATGTAGAGGAGTGCTGAGCGTTAGATCCTCTGCAATAAATGGGTGCCGTCAGAAACAAATCCATCATAACGGCATTTTAGCTGCATGTCTTTTTCATCTTTCAGATGTAGCATGCAGAACCGGATTTTAAATGTAAAACATCTCAATAATGGTTTTGTTTCTTGCAAACATGCAGCATTGTACTTTACGAGATGTTAACAGTTGGACTCTCATTCCGACGGCACCCATTCACCGCAGAGCATCTGCTGGTGAGCAATGAAGCAATGCTAAATTTCTCCAAATCTGTTCTGATAAAGACTACATCTTGGACAGCCTGGCGGGGGAATACCAAGTATTCCTTTAAAAAAAAAAAAAAAAACAACCCAAAACCTTTACCCTTCTTTGAATGCCACATATTTTGGAAAAAATGCTAGATTTTAATTAGTTAAAAATGCTTAAATCCAGATAACCGGTTTAATTCTGGTTGCACGTTGCGCTTTAATCGTATCGAAATAATCGAATTGACCAGATGAGTCAGAAATCACATCGTCATAAACGTTAAGAGATTAACAGGAAGTTAAGTGCTGGGCGTCCGGTCAGAGGAGAACTGGTCTCAACTGAGTCTGGTTTCTCCCAAGGTTTTTTTTCTCCGTTCTGTATGGATCGGGTTTGGTTCCTCTGTCTTCTTTGTTGGGGACACTTAACTTCTAGTCATTATCGTCGAATTGCTTCCAGGGACCGTCTCTGCATTTAATAACAAACTGTTCACTCTCGTCATTATACATCCCTGTTATTATACTGTACAGTGCTTTGATGCAACCCGTGTTGTTAAAAGAGCTATAGAAATAAAAGTGATTGATCGTTAACCCTTCCTTTTCATGCGTGTCCCCGCAGGCCAGCTGAACTATCTCGGAGCCAGTCATCAGCTCTGGCATGTTCTGGTGGTGGTCATGTTCTACTGGTGGCATCAAACCGCCATCTACATCATGAAGTACAGACACAACCAGCCCTGCACGGACTACAGCAGTCATGGCTGAACGGTTATAGAATCACCTGTTCAACGTAGTCATTGGGGTTTTGTTTGGCATTATTTTAAGTTAGAATCAACTAAACTTTACCTCTCATTGGCCTTCGAACACCCTACTGTGGGGTAACGTGCATCGAAAATCACGTCTGGAGCAATCATAAATATTCTCTGCTGGATATCAAGTGTCTTTGTCTGTTACTTCATGTAGTTTGTTTTCTATCGAGCCTTTTTCTCATGGTACCATTGGGTTTGTGAAACTATACATATGACGCTATGACTTTTCTGGAATGTCCTTAATTGAAATGCTCTTAACTATCACTGTTCTCTGACTGATGAATACTACGGTAATACTGATTTTAGTGTTTGTTAAAGGGACTTGTTTTGAAGTATTAAACACATTTGAGTTCATGTGTAAAGCAGCACTGGAAAATGGGCATTTAAATGACCAAGAAAGCATTACTTTAGTAGTTTTTGTGAACAAATGGGTCAAAATCACTATACTTGCACTGAATTGATTATAAACATATATCAGGTTCTAGCCTACAAAATCTTTTGTGCGTTTCATCTCCTCCTTTTTAAACGTGTCTTGTTGCTCGTTTTTCTTTGAGTTGCCGCAAACGGCTTGTCTGAATATGAATTGTGAAACTGAATAAAAAAATCTTGTTTGTACTCGTTTTGCTGCTTGAAGTCGTGTTTTTTAATGCAGTGGTGTGTAGTGCTAACATACCGTTCACGCGCTTTCCCCGCGGCGACTGACGAACCGGAAGTCTCGCGCACACAGAAGCGGCTAACTTCCGTGTGGAAATATAAGCTTCATAAAGTAGTATTTCACACACTTAAGCACGCTCCATTTGTAAACGTTTCCGAATTATGGTTTTAAAGTTCGCCAAACGTCATATATGTGTTTGTTTCACTTCGCTACGAAGAAATGAATATCAGAATCGCATTC
Source organism: Puntigrus tetrazona (assembly GCF_018831695.1). Classification (NCBI taxonomy): domain Eukaryota; kingdom Metazoa; phylum Chordata; class Actinopteri; order Cypriniformes; family Cyprinidae; genus Puntigrus; species Puntigrus tetrazona. The sequence goes on from NC_056708.1 coordinate 902,126, forward strand.
AGTAAACCAACGTGACTTATTATCTCAATATCCTAATCCTTCAGAACAACGAACGCTATATGCTACGTGAAAGTTGTGTCTTAATCCCTTAATGATACCATCATACGTGGAGTTTTGGCATAATAAAAGAGCTCAGTTGTCTTAATCATAAATCTGTTTTAATCCCAGTGATTTGTTGTTCTCTGGTGCATTAGGGGTTTTCCAGGCCATTGTTCATTTCCTGTCTGAAGACGAGGCCTAATTGAAAAGGGAGAATGTTGTTTAGAGGTCGTGTTTCTTTTAGTGCATGTTGTGAACAGTAATTAAGAAAATCTGTGAGTTTTCTCTTCTGCAGACTGTTTGTACACGTGCTTATCTTAATTTGTCTGATGAATTTCTATAAAAACCCACATCACTATTTAAACTGCATTTTTTTTATTGCATAAACATTTCTTTAGTTTTTCTCTTGCTTAATCTCCAAGTGTAATATTAGCACGGATGCAAGCAATATCTCACGAGAATGACTTTCCCACAAAATCATACGCCTCGGGGCCTCAAATCGTTTCACAATCTGCCGTTGACCTCACAGATGCTCCAGAGCAAATTAAAACCTCATCAGGGGTGTCTTTACTGGTGAAAGGAGTTAAGAATCTTTTGTTGTTGTCTTAAGCAGCATCTGCAAGCATCACTTTCTCGAGACAATCTGCATTGTCTTGGTGGATTAGATGTTAATAATCTCCACATGGGGATGACATTGTGTCTGAATTATGGCCAAATGTCATCCTAATTCTGCTTTCATATGTACTTATGAGTGAGTGACCAGGCAAAATGAGCAGCCTCTTAAATCTCTTAAAGAGATTTTAATCTTTTGACCCCTTTAGTACTAAACACATGTACTTCACTGACACCTCCTGGATCAGGGACAAACTACACAAAGACCTTAAAACTCAGAAAAAACAAGTGTTTATTCTTCAATAAGTGTCAGCTATTCATTCATCATGTAGACATAGCAATGCAGTTTCTGATACTAAAGATATATCTATGATTATAAACAATCACGTTAGTTCAAGAATACATTTGATACAGCTCTTCTGATACATTGATAGTATTTTAATTGTAATAAAGTTATACTTGGGCATTCTTTCACACTGTGATGTGTTCTTCTTCTTCTTCTCCAGATCCATTCATTTTCCATCTTCACCACAAATCTTCAGCAGGGTTTGGCGAAAATCCCCCGATGTTTCAGACTACAATAACAATACAAAATGGACATTATTCAAGTGACTACTGGCGTCAAACCCGGTGCCGCACTTGCTAAATGTTTACATATTTATGATTGAGAAATATACGTGTGATCCTTGTTAAAAGCGCTGTTTTTAGTGGGCTGGAGGGCGAACAGTATGGGAAGGGAGCAAACAAAGAAACGTGACAATGGCTGAAAGCAGCAGATCTGTGATTATAATGGGGATGTCAGGACGCGGTGCAAAGCGTGTTTGATGGTCCAACAGGGAATATGCAGGTCAAAAGAACGCTGCAGTACATTGTTAAACTCGCATTGTTTTCGGGTTTGGCTTTACGCTGAACTTCAGAGAAATGACTTTGGATGCTGTCATGCAGTCTACAGAATTCATGCCGAATGCTGCCTTGAATGCCTAATTCTCTGTTTTTGACAATGACTGGGATGCTTTCTGACTTTACTTTTAAGCGAACTGAAAATGCTATTCCGTGCATTTTACACAGAGAATGATGGGAAACGTTTGGTTACACAAAGCCATCACCTTTATCATTCATTATTCTTCACGAACAGCGCACAGAATTCATTCCTAAACTGTAAGTGGCTTTGGATAAAAGCGTCTGGCAAATGACTAAATGTATGCAAGCAAAACAACCCAAATAAAACTCAATTACCACAATATTCTCATTGTAAGTTTTTCACTGACGAGCTCCAACTCAGTGAAACAAAAAGAAAGTCGAGTCCCCCTCTGGATGTTACAACATTTTAGTGGCATTCATGTGCGCTCAATTTGAAAATAAGATGATAAACCCATGACTTGAATACAGCATTAGCCAAGAGAACATAAGCATGGGCTTACAGGGCGGGGCTAATCAGCAGGCCCGCCCACTGAGGATGTCAATCATTTCTTCTGCAAAACCTCATCACACTTTAATCAGAGCTCTTCAGATATTACTGAAGGCGAAGTTTAGATGCACTGGTGAATGTTTCTACAGCATATTTTTACAGTGTACACGTTCTCGTTTAATGCTTCTTACCTCAATGTCAGAGTATAAAGAAGTGCCAAAGAGCTTCTTATATTCTGCCTTGATGTCCTGCAGGTCGACCTCTGAGCGGCTCACCACGATTCTAGTCAAGGTCGATTCAGTGGTACCAGCACCCTGAAAAGGTTTCAAAAATAGTTATAGACTCACTGCAGGATCTCGCTACACTGTCCATAATCTTTGTGACAAAAAACACAGAAAGACGCTTCCGACCTTCATGCTTTTATGCAGAAGCTCCGCGAGGTATGCTGGGACGCTCTTCACACACTTCACTAAAGCAGAGGCATTTTGATTTCACGAGAACAAAATTAAGAATAAAACACACAATAATTGAAAATAATTTAAAAAACATCTTATAAATCACCTATAGCCACAAGAATATCTTCCAGTCTTCCGGACATCTCCCGTTCAATGCTTTCCTGGAGGGTCTTTCCGCTCAGACTCTTATACTCAACCAGAGCTGAGAGATAAAGATGGAAACATGATCATCGCTGATATATGCATGACTCCGTCACGTTCAGTTTTACAGCTCCTTCAGAATTATTACAAAACGGTATATAAAGTATATAAAGTAATCCAGCAGCTGTACTCTGTCTGAGCTGAGGAACGCTCCTGTGGCAGAGGACCTCGATAAACTTGCTCTCGTCTGTTCCCCACTTTTTCTCTCCTGCCTCGTACAAGATCTGTGCGGCGGGAAAAACACATGAAGAATGTTGCTAACCAAATCGTTTTGGCTCAGTATGAACAATAATATAATAGAGGTCAGTGGGATCTTCTGCGGGTTTGTGGAAATGATCTTTCATGACTGAATGAAGACATCCTGAGTCGATTCTGAATCATTGAAACGAAACGAGTGCCAAGCCATTTGGTTTTGACATCATCATGACACCTTAGCATATGCCCCGCCCACTTGTTGGCCTTTGAATGAAATTGACCACTAGGTGTTAAAAGCTCATAAACACCGCTTTCAATGAAATCCAGAGGGTTTGGGGAAATGAACTGAATGAATCGTTTGGGAGTCGTTAAACAAATAAGGCAAAAATAAAAGCACATTATAAGAAAATCTTTTTTGACCTTGCATGCATGCCAACCTGTTGTTGGGGACTTGAAAAATATGAACCTTACATAATAGGGCACTTTAATGTCCTGCAAAAGACATCTTTTTTGTGTTTTAAAAATGTTTTCCAAACTGTGTTTTTTATTAGTCCTGAATCACTGCACTACACCTATAATAAGACCTTTTGGGACTATTTAGACTGGTTCTGGTAGATACCGCTGCGGAGGAGCACAGTATCTGCGTGATTCGTCATAGACATAAACAGAGAGAAGTAGATCCGGCTACATTGTTCCTCCGCCAGACGCGGTTCTGTTTCTTAACCGCTAGCGCACCTAAAGTTATGGACGGCGGCTTTAATCTGACATAAATTACATCATTATTCCTTTTCACATCAGCAGCCAATGAGCTACTATTATATTATACTACAATCTTCCAATACTCAGTGTTTTATGCAGCACTTAAAGCAAAACCCCTCCACCTTCCCCAGCTCCACCTGTACTATGGGTTAGTTTCACGTTAAGTATTGGCAGCAGCATTAGCATTAGTCAATTCTATTAACCGAGTTTGGTTGTACTTATGTGTATAAGCCTGATAAAAGTTCAGCAATAGTGACTTCACTTCACCTTGGCGTCCTCTTTAGCTTTTGCCACGTCCACGTTCGTACTTTCAGCCCTCTTACCCTTTCAGATAGAAAGACAAATGGTAAGTGAAACAGCTGCCTTGCTCATTTGAATTCATTTAAATATGATGCAGGACCAAAAAAAACTGATTTGACTGAACCTCGGCGAGGATCAGCAAGGTCTTTTCAAAGTCCCCGGACACCTCCGATTTCAGGTCGTGAACTAGAGCTCTCCCGGTTTCTGGAAAAAGCACAACACTTAAATGAGACCCGAAGTCAAAGCACCATAAAATAATTCTAAAGCGTGACGTAAAAAAAACACGAACCAGCCAAATACGCATCACACATAGCCTTGATCTGATGGTTCGAGCGTGATGCAAAAAGTTCTATCAAAACGCTTTCGTTTGTACCGGCACCCTGTGATCAAACTCAGTCTGTTAACAAACAGGCTCAAACTGTTGATCTAAACTATTAACAGTCAGAAAGAAAAGGTGCTGTGTACTTTTATAGCCCGTGTGAACTCTTGGCAGTCAAACCTAGCAGGAGGAGCGATCAGGGCCACCAAAATATCCTCAAAATCTCCACGTGTGTCCCCTTCCAAGTCATCGCAAAGAGTCTGAGACGGAAAACGCAAGCATGCTTTTAAATAGCAGACATCATTCAAGGGTTAGTTCAGCGTATATGGTGTTTTACCCTCCCGGTGGCGTCCTGATAGGCTTTACAGATCAGCTGGCGCTGGGCATTGCTTCTTTGAGTCAGAATGTCAACAAGAGTCTTTTCGGTAGTGCCTGAGGAATTAGAAACGCAAACACATAAAGCCAGCACATAGAAGACAGCAGGATTTCAACATCTCAGCAGGACGAGTTCACTAAAAGTCCACACCCAGACACAGAACGTGACTCACCAATGCCTTCCATAGCTTTCCGTAAAGCAGCAGCATCCTCGCCTGGATTAAAACCCGGCTTCTCCTTAATAGTGCCGCGTGCTGCAGACTTTGTGAATAATGCTTATGTGTAAACCTGTTCAACTTACTATAAGAAATGCATAACTGTACTAAAAAACGCAATCACAATCTTACATTTACAGTCAAAGAGGAGGGGGAGTCCAGGAGAAGATCCAAATCATCCTGGAAAAAGTACAGAGAGAGCGGTATCTTCAGTAAACACCTCCATCAGAGCAAGACATGATCCTACAGAGGAAATCAACTGACCCATACAGAAGACATGCCTGCTGTCCTGGGAGGGCTTCACTTCTGTAAGCAGATATTAGTTAGTCACACTGGACACAAATACAAACAGTTGGTCGCCAACAAAAGTTAAGCAGCATTTTAAGCAATGCCTTTATCGAAATACGGCCGATCCCGAGATGCCATATCGCCAAGTTTATCGTCTGTGCGCTTTCTTACGAGACTCTCAGAACGCGCTAACATCACTCCCGCGGAACTGGCGTCTTTTACGGGACGCATACTTGGCAACACACGCCGTGAGAAACAAGACGTCGAGCCGGCTTTAACGCGGGTTTCTACAGAGAGAGGAGCGAAACGTTCAACCTTTACCTTCGACGAAGCGTGTCTTTCGCCGCTGGTCTCTGAGGCTACACCCAAACACCACAAAACACCACAGAGGATATGAGATCATGAGCTCGCGCTTCTACATCACTCGTGGCCTCTGCGTTGCATTTGCATATTAAAACAAATGCATTTACTTATTATAGCATATGCCCTATTGTTATTATGATTGCAAAGACGGCAGATAATGACGTTGGACGTATTCTTTTTCGGCTGGTATAAATAAAGCGCTTTCAGAAACTACAGCAAACACTTCTGTGGAGATGAGATCATTAGACCCGGTCTTAATGGACTGCAGTTTGGGACACACGAAGTTGAATGAGTCGTGGGAGCTGTATATTGATGCTAAAACGAGCCAGAAAGCTCATATCCGGAAAGTGATCCTCACTAAAATCAAACAACACTTCATCATTTCCTGTGCAAAATAAGGACGTTGAGGGATGGTATATTACGCTCGGGTCTTCTGCCAGAACCAGCAGCTGTAAAATGAAAATATGAAACGTCAAAAATAAATACATGAGCTATATGAGCTCACCGACCGGGCCTGTTTTGATCAGTGCATCCTTTTAACGAGCATTTAATGAAGCCTTGGATCTTGGTGGGAAGAAACACACATTCATGTAAAGTAATAGGAAGTAATATGTGACCTACGGCTTTATTGTGCTCACGTTCGACTATAAAACTAGTCCTTTCTTGTTCAGTTAAGCTCACCAGAGACAGACTACAAGAAAAGATTCTCCTCTTTCTGTATCCTACAGCAAGTGAAGGAGATAGATGGAAACCATCCCATGCAGAAGAAACATCTACATCCTCACTCCAGACCAGAGACTGAAGCATCTGATAGATACAGAGATCACTGACGCCACGGAAAAATATGAGGGAGCAATGAAAAGGAGTTCTTAACAAATGCAAACCGTTATGATGTTCATGAGGAGCACAGCTCGGTTCAATTGAATGGTCAATGAATACAATTTTTAATAAACACTTTCTCACAGTGAAAATGTAAATAATTTTTGTTTTACAATAAAAGAGCCTGATGCATTTTTTTGTAACTCAATTCAATTCAATGGATTCAGTTTTTTTGTAATTATTTTATGAAATACACCATTTATTTGTGAAAATAGTTTGTAAGTAAATGCATCTGTTTTGTGTAAGTTATTGGATGGCCTTTCATATTTATATGTAAAACATCTTTTACAATAATAAAATGTTTCAAAATACAAACAGCAATTAAAAAACAAAACGTAGTAAAACAAAAAAAAAAAAAAACGTCTAATGCATTTTTTTAAATTATTATATTATTATTATTATATTATTATTATATAATATTATACATAATGCATTAATTTAGGACAATAAATTAATAATAAATTACAGCAATATATATATATATATATATATATATATATATATATATATATATATATATATATATATTGTGTGTGTGTGTGTGTGTGTGTGTGTGTGTGTGTGTGTGTGTGTTGTGTGTGTGTGATTTTAGTTTAGAACATGGTCACAAAAATGAAACAAATTCAGGAGGGATTAAATGAACTGTGTGAAGAATTAAAAGACAGTGTATGCTTTGATAGGACTGTGACAACTAGCCCCGGTCTCCCCGTCACAGGGGACTCTTACACTGTCTGCTGTCTCCCTCTGTTGGTCATTACTGGGCAAAACACAAAATTAGCTTTACATCTGGAAATGAATCCAGTGAGAAAAGCAAAGAGCTTGATGAAAGTCTAGTTTGGGTGATGCAGCTCTCATTCGTCAAGAGCTGTTGAGGTTTGCAGCCTCCCTAAATCACCTGTTCTCCACACCACTGCTGTAGATACATTCATATTTCAATTTCACGAGAGGCCAGCCGAGTGTATGTAAAACACCGCTCCTCTTTTATCTCCAGTCTAATCTCCAGTGCAGCGCTCTCGAGGAAATTGTGGGTTGAAGGAAGCAGCGGACGATCCGAGACGGAAAAACATCTTAAGTGCAGATTGATCCAGAACACAGAGAGAGAGAGAGAGAGAGAGAGAGAGAGAGAGAGAGAGAGAGAGAGAGAGAGAGAGAGAGAGAGAGAGAGAGAGAGAGAGAGAGAGAGAGAGAGAGAGAGACAGAGAGAGAGAGAGAGAGAGAGAGAGAGAGAGAGAGAGAGAGAGAGAGAGAGAGAGAGAGAGAGAGAGAGAGAGAGAGAGAGAGAGAGAGAGAGAGAGAGAGAGAGAGAGAGAGAGAGAGAGAGAGAGAGAGAGAGAGAGAGAGAGAGAGAGAGAGAGAGAGAGAGAGAGAGAGAGAGAGAGAGAGAGAGAGAGAGAGAGAGAGAGAGAGAGAGAGAGAGAGAGAGAGAGAGAGAGAGAGAGAGAGAGAGAGAGAGAGAGAGAGAGAGAGAGAGAGAGAGAGAGAGAGAGAGAGAGAGAGAGAGAGAGAGAGAGAGACAGAGAGAGAGAGAGAGAGAGAGAGAGAGAGAGAGAGAGAGAGAGAGAGAGAGAGAGAGAGAGAGAGAGAGAGAGAGAGAGAGAGAGAGAGAGAGAGAGAGAGAGAGAGAGAGAGAGAGAGAGAGAGAGAGAGAGAGAGAGAGAGAGAGAGAGAGAGAGAGAGAGAGAGAGAGAGAGAGAGAGAGAGAGAGAGAGAGAGAGAGAGAGAGAGAGAGAGAGAGAGAGAGAGAGAGAGAGAGAGAGAGAGAGAGAGAGAGAGAGAGAGAGAGAGAGAGAGAGAGAGAGAGAGAGAGAGAGAGAGACAGAGAGAGAGAGAGAGAGAGAGAGAGAGAGAGAGAGAGAGAGAGAGAGAGAGAGAGAGAGAGAGAGAGAGAGAGAGAGAGAGAGAGAGAGAGAGAGAGAGAGAGAGACAGAGAGAGAGAGAGAGAGAGAGAGAGAGAGAGAGAGAGAGAGAGAGAGAGAGAGAGAGAGAGACAGAGAGAGAGAGAGAGAGAGAGAGAGAGAGAGAGAGAGAGAGAGAGAGAGAGAGAGAGAGAGAGAGAGAGAGAGAGAGAGAGAGAGAGAGAGAGAGAGAGAGAGAGAGAGAGAGAGAGAGAGAGAGAGAGAGAGAGAGAGAGAGAGAGAGAGAGAGAGAGAGAGAGAGAGAGAGAGAGAGAGAGAGAGAGAGAGAGAGAGAGAGAGAGAGAGAGAGAGAGAGAGAGAGAGAGAGAGAGAGAGAGAGAGAGAGAGAGAGAGAGAGAGAGAGAGAGAGAGAGAGAGAGAGAGAGAGAGAGAGAGAGAGAGAGAGAGAGAGAGAGAGAGAGAGAGAGAGAGAGAGAGAGAGAGAGAGAGAGAGAGAGATTCTAGATAAAGAGAGCACAGAGAGAGAGAGAGAGAGAGAGACACAGACATAAACTAGAGAGAGAGAGACTTGACAGAGGAGAGAGAGAAGAGAGAGAGAGAGAGATTAGAGTGAGAGAGAGAAGATAAAAATACAGAGAAATGTAGAGAGTATTAATATTGTTGAATAAGAAATAGAGATAAGAGAGAGGGAAAACCATTTACTCATAAATCAAGTACAAATTTAGTTTAACATCCTGTGATATAACAGCTTATTTATGTTTAGAAATAAAAATACAAAAATGTATTTGTATTAATATTGTTGAATAAGAAATATGATAAGCTCTGGAAAAACCATTTACTCATAAATCAAGTAAAATTTAGTTTAACATCGTGTGATATAACAGCTTATTTATTTAAGAATGTTTATATGTGTGTGTGTGTGTGTCTGTGTGTGTGTGTGCGAGTGTGTGTGTGTGTGTGTGTGTGTGTGTGTGCGCGTGAGTGTGTGTGTGTGTGTGTGTGTGTTCATGAAACGCTTAATTAATTTTGCACATAAAACTACTAAACACACATTGATTAGCCAACTTGTACTTGTTTTCATAATAACGTTTACCACTATATAATAATAATAATTTACTTCTGCTATTATTACTATTTCACAGTGTGTGTAAATATGGGCAAAAATGTGTTCAAGTATTTATATTTAAGTTTTTTTTTTCCCTTTTGAAGACTTCTGCTGGAAACTACATCATCAGACGTCCAGACAGATTTTATTCTCAGGACGTCATGAAACATATCGACGTGTTTTACGTCTGCTGGAATAAAAGCTAAATAATAGTAAAACTGACATCGTTTTAAATACGGAGCGTTTTTGTACTTTATTTCCCGGCTTAATACCGTTTTGTGATTTAAACGCAGCTAAAAACTCTGATATGCTGAGTAATAGCAGAATACAACAGTGTGCCGCGTTTTACATGAATTTCTGTATGAATCCTCAAAAATGATCACAGTGTGACTAGGCTGCTGTACCTACTGTAACCGCTCCACTGAAAGGTAGAAACTCCCAGTATATGTATTTTGTTAAATACAGAGCCCCAGAAGGTTATTCCTGCCGTGAAGAGACGGCTGTGGTTCTGTCCTGCGCCACGTGGTGGAGTCTTGTCTAAATCACGAGAACATGCTCTCCTTCCCAACAAACACATGAAAGTGAAGCCTGCGCTGATTTCAGACCAGACCCAAAACACCAGAGACTGATGTGAGCCTTTAAGGACCCGAGCACCACATCAGACATCGACAAACAAACTCTTTCCGCTTTGTTTTCTTGGCGTCCAGTTTGAGAGAAAACAAGTATTTTTTCCTGCGTACGCAGCGCAGCTCTTAGCTGTTCTTTCCTTCGTTTCCGTAAGAAAAACTAGATGCCGAAAGACTTGATTTGGGAAACGAACGTCCGAAATGACGGTTAAACCCATCACCCGAAGACCCCGAACCCGTTTTAATCATCTCGTAATTAATATTCCTCAGGAACGAAGCCATGAGGAAGCGATTATTCAGTGCGTTTGTTTGACGGGACGTAGGGGACGTGTAGGCCGCGTCTGAGGCGTTCGGGCTCGGGGTCCATTGGCTGGGCTCGGGCCTCGACCGCTGCACGCCGCTAATTGAGATCAGATGCTAGCGCGACCTGCTCGGAGGGTAACCTGGAAGCATTTATTTTATGGAAAAGATGTTTAGTTAGGTGCAGCGCTGCGGTCTAATGAGGCTGGACTGGGTTCTGTGATGAATATGATTGGTGAAAGCTCTGAAGGCTGGTTCCTGAGTCCTTCCTTCCTCGCGCATCGGGTTACAGATTAGTAGACTTCCTGTCCACTCCGTGCATTCAGCCTCCAAAAGACGATTCTTTTTAATGAAGCTTATCATGTATTGGACTCAGATGCATTCGTCCTTCTTCTTTGTGGCTCGATAAGAGGGGCTCTGCGAGGAGAGCGATTTTTTTTTTCGTCCTTAAAAAAAATGCATTTAAAAAAAGACTGGACTCTGCGATGGGCACGCATCAAAAACGTACACGATGCCGCCATGCTGATATCGCAAGGAAAATTAAACTCTTGACGTATTTGAACACAATTCAAAAACTAAAAATCAGTCACGCGGTGCAGCAAGATCTAAAAAAAACGGATGAAAACAGGAAATAATGAAGAGCAGAGCGCAGACCTTTATTATGACTGTCTGTCCAGATCAATAAATCACCTGAAAGAGACCATAATTATATTTTTACGCATAGGCAAAGTTATTTCCATTTTTAAAACGTCATCATGCCATTCCTAAATAATAATGAGTTAATAATTAGTGATTCCTTGAAAAATGCTATCATTTCTATTTTTCTTTAAATAATGACGTGTAAGGAAAGCTTGGTGTTGCTGTCGGCTTGATGGTCGATATTTTAGTCAATAACTGATCGAATGTTTTAGATTTATTCAAAACCGTATGAAAGCAGCACAAAAGAGGCTGTATATAGACGTTAGAGGCCTACACTTCATAGACATCGTACGCACAAAATGATTCAGCTCTTCTGAACCACTCTTCAAACCAATCAGTCAGTTTGTGGCAGTTAATAACAGTAAAGCTCCTACGCTGGTTTTAATGATCCGGGGAAACAGTCGTGGGACCTTCCCGACAGACGACAGCTTATGTAGATGTGACCCTGGGTCTCAAGAGCGCTCATCAAGTTTAGACTGATATTTATACATAATCTGAAAGCTGAATGAATAAGCTTCTCGTCGGGATGGGACGCTATTTAGAAAAACCTCGAAAATCACCTTTAAAGTAAATATCTTCACGGAACATGATTTCTTTTACTCATTAGACTTCATAATTTTTTTTGCATAAAAGAAAAATCTAGTTTTGACCCATACAGTGCGTCTTTGGCTATTGCTACACATACACCCGAGACGTAAGACCGGTTCTGGGTCACAAATGTACAAAGACAAAAAAGCTGTAAGAACTGGGGCCAGTCGGGTAAATGTTAAGGTCGTATCTTAAGAAGCACCGAAGTTGCCAAGGGTCTTACTTTTCCCATACAAAAAACACCCGTTTTAATTTAGTTTCAGCTAGCTGGCTCACTTTTAACAGTTCCCCAGCTCGCTTTCCTCCGTAGATGTAGTCCTCTAGTGATCACGGACCTCTCACCCAGTCGCGTGTCTCTCACGGCAGGTGCCTCCCGTCTCGTCCGTGACTCCGTGCTCCGAGCCGTTGATTACAGTCCTCCCGCGGGGATACCGAGGCTCCGTGGAGATGGGGGCATCTCCAGCTCCAGTCACTTAGGATCAAGACAGGGCCAGGAAATCGCTACGGACTTAAAGCTAAATATATAATTCCTCCCGTGCCGGTAATCACAAGGTCCAGACGATTCGAAATGACAGTTTAACCACTTCAAACTCAAAGACGTTTCTGTTCGATAGGATTCATCTAATGAGCGCGGCCCGGGCCAGGGTGTAATTGCACATAGAGCGCAGGTTTAGGTCGTTCGGGTTGGATGGAGGGCAAGCGGAAGGAAGCTATTTCCACCAACCCCAACTAGCATTGACTTCAGGCAGGTTTGCGCCATATTTAATTCATGAAAGGCTGTTGTTTACCCATCGATTGTTCTTCGCCTTTTTACGAAAAAAGAGACCAAAAATTCCATTAAAGTTGTGAAGAGTCTTCATGAAGCAGGACCTTAACAGCGTTTTGGAGTAACGTAATTAGATTAAGATTACTTGAGGAATACTGGAAGTAGTGCTCGTTGAACGAGACGTATTGAGCATCATTCACTGGGGATACTACTAAACATTAATAGAGGTGTCCCTTCACTCAAAAACACATCAAATAGCATCTCATTTCTAAATGAACTCACTCTCCATATCCAGACATATGCAGTGCATGCTGGGAACTAAGTATCACCTCTAAAACAAAAACTGCCAAACCGAGCTTATTCTCTAAAAATAAACAGGCAGCCTTTATTTCCTTCATTTCTTTTTGGTTTAATCAGTTCCTCAATTTAAACCTCAATTGCTCACCTTATTACGAGAACCATGATTATTTGTGGTGTGAAAAAAGGCTATAACGTATATAAACGTAGGCTGTAACACAACGTAATGTTTGTTTCCATAAAAAGTAGGCTAATTAAGGTGATTATTACTTTAAAAAGTAACTGTAATGTTGTAATGCCTTGCATTTAAAGGCAGCTTTCCACAACAATGCTTTTATAAATTGTCGATCTGATTACGGTTCCTGATTTTAATTCTGTGTGAAAATCGCAGTGCTTGAAAAAAAAGAAAGAAAATCTCGTTAAGCAATTTACGCAAAGAAAAAACAATATAGAAAAGCAATTAATTGAACAGGTCCATATTTCCGCTCGTATTGTCCAATCAAATCGCCCCAAAATGAACACGCCCCGCCCTCCTCCCTGACTAGCTATAGCCAATAGCAAAACATAATTCATAACCGTTTTTAATTATTATGGAGACACTTTTATATGTAAAATACTGTCGACTGAGCTTTAAATAGATACAAGAAATAAATGAGCGACAACATTTCTACATACAAAAATGATAAATCTCAACAAGATTTTGAAAACTCGGGATATCTGAATATATATGCAGCGATTCCGTAGAATGATTTCCGGTTCCCTAAAGAACCTCTCAGCGAACACTTCTAGCGCAAATAACATTTGAATGATCTAAAGAACCTATTTTCCGCCGCGGAGAACCTTGAAAGGTTCCCCGGATGCGTTTGCAATAAAAAAAGAGAGAGGTTTCGATCCCGCAGAATAATAAACGACGAGGCAGGAAAAGTTTGTTCGGCTGATATCGAGTAACGGCGGCGCGCTCGGAGCGACACGAGCACTGCCCGCGCGTTCACGCAGCCCGTCATCACGCCCGCTTCACGAGCAAGCCACATATTAAGTTGTGTAATTCTTTAAAAAGCGCTCGGATTGACCCGAGATCAAGAATGAATAATGCATGCGCCAGGAAAGGCTTGGTTTCGATCTCCCCTGATATATGCACGACTCTCAGAGCGAAGAGAATCCGCGCTAATTTCCCTTCCACTTTGCATATGCAGCGATCATGCCCTTATGGCACCGACATCCCGACGGAAAAATCTCTTTTCATCTCCAGCGAAGTGCATCTCGCGCTTAAACTGATTGGATTCTTGATGAGGCGGTCGGGGTGGCTCGCGCACTTCAGGCGAGGACGCGTCGAGCGCGCGGGAGCCAATTCGGTGCCGCTGAAGTGATTAAACGCGCTCTCGAGGCCCCCGGTAACTATCTCCGCGCGCGGATGCGTGCGTGGACCGTAATCAGCGCGCGCGGACAGGGGAAGTATAATAGCGCCGCTCCGCTCCTTCGCCGGAGACCCCGTTTTCTGTAAAGTGCTCATATTCCCACCTAACCGGCGCATCGGCGTTCTAGCATTGTCACAAGACCGAGAGGATGAATAATGCAGTGCAGCCCCGGCTCATCTGCATGCAAACTAGGGGGGGGGGAGCGCGTTTCAGCACGCCGGACGCTCGCCTCGGTCAGCGGCACACGGCTCGTTTCGATTTTGCGCGCGCACCGACCCCGGGTCAAGAGGTCACGTAACGCGGCGCGCGCATATTCCCGAGTTTACCGTCGGCTCGGGAGTTTACAGAGCCAATTTACATGTATACATTTCCAGCGACACGGAAGGAAAAACATTTGGTCTCCCCGCCGCTATCGCAATCCTCTCCATCAGGGTAGCGGTAAACAGAGGAACGCGCAGTAATCCACTTGATAAATGTCAAGTGAAATGAAGCTATCAGCTGAAAGCAATTTTCGGGGCAGCGCGCGGAGCCAGAGACCGGGGATTTTCACCCCTCCATCGATCATGAACCTCTCTCTCAGGCCAAGGTATACAATGCCCCCAAATTGCTGACATATGGACCGGGGGAGACCCGCGAACCAGCTCCTCGAAACTCCTGTTTATTCAGC
>NC_056708.1:921852-1056852 GCF_018831695.1 Puntigrus tetrazona
AATTACAATGACTTTAAATAGTAATTACAAAATAATTACAAATTTGATGTTTTTTCTTTGTTTTTTTCTTATCGGTTACATATGTTAGGTTTGCATATTACAGGTCATGTTGTTTAATGAATGTTTGTTGCATATTTCATATTTATGTGACTTTTAAGGGACTTTATCATCACCGCCTGCTTTTGGTGGTATTTTAAAGGTACAATAGATTTCAGTACTTAAATAGGGTGGCATATTAAAATTATATCAGTTATTGAAATTATGAAATCTAACTTTTTTTTTTTTTACTTAATTTTAACTTTAATGTTACAGTTTTTTTACGTTCAAATTCCGGCAACCACAGCTGCCATTTTTTTACCGTAAAGTTTACAGTATATATTAACAAATTATTCATTTAATCACCAGAATAATCAACCGATGACTTAATTACCAAAATAATTATTAGTGACAGCCCCGTTCTGCCTCGTTCCCAGGGTGATTGTTCATTACCCCCCAGTGAAGAGAGGCTCTCCTTCAACCTGCTGAAAAAGGGTTTTCATCTGCTCTCCGAATCAAGAAAAGGGCCCCAAATCCTTCTAAAAACCGACGCGTAAGCAATGGTGATGCTTGCCTTAGCGAGCTAAAAACACATTAAAGAGACATTAGCAATGCACAGACAAACAGGACGGGAACGAGACAGAAAGACAGGAACAGCAGTGAAAACAAACAAAGCTTGTAGAAAGTGCTGTTAAAAGGAAAGGTGAGAGTGGTCACGGGGAGTCAGGCCCTGGGCGCTCAAACACTCACTTGGGAACCGGCACCCTGATGATGGTGCCCTCCACCTCCGGGTTGAGTCCCATGCTGCTGTCTTGTAAGGCACGGGTGACGGCTGCTGTGGCCTGAGGACACACACACACACACACACACACACACACATCAGAGCTAATGACAGCCAGCTGGGCCTGCAGTACGTGCTGCAAACCTTCACACACCCTTTGCATCTCTGCAGCCCTCATATCTCACTCGAGCACCCCCTTCCAGATCCGTGGAGCACCCCGACCCGGGGCCCTTTGATCCAGAAGGAGCTGGGCAGCATCTCCTCGTGATGGAGCTCCAGAGGGGTGGAGTGCGTGGCGTAGGAAGCGCCGCGGGGCTCTGTCAGGGGCCGGTCCCGCGGGACGGAGCTGAGAGGTTGCAGTGCAGGGCGATGACCCGCTGTGACCCCGCGCCGGGGCCGTCTGCCCGCTCACCTCATCACCGAGTACAACTCCTGTGGCCTGACTAGCCTGAGAGTACACTCTGAACTTGTGTGTATACATCACAGGGCAAGAATACTAGTGCGTACTGCACGTGCCTAGCATTAAACCTGCATTGCAGTGAAGTAGTATGCAACAACAAACGTTAAGCACAACAAGTGTACTATGAAGTCGCAAATTTAATTTCGTGTGAAATATTTTCAAGCGGATGTTTAACATCATGGCTACTTTACACAGGGCGCTCCTAAAGGGTTGCCATGCCCATTTATTTATTATAAGCGCTTTGACTAGTTTGAGCTCATAAATTTGATCCGGTTTATGGAGTTAATAATGCATGCAGGAATATTGCAATATTTTGCCATGCGTCTAATTTGATTTAATTTGGATTTGAGTTTTTATGGGCTTCTTCTAATTTGTTAGTGTTTTTTTTTTTTCTAGGAAGATCTGGCAACGCGAGTCAAAACTAGCCCGTACTGTGTATATTTCTATATACTATACAAATATAATAATATAAATATGTAAAATGTATACACATGTAAATATGTTCAGACTAGCCGAAGGTTCTGTACACAGCACTGAATGCATATTATTTGAGGAATGAATTCGGTTGTAGATTGTGCTCATTAGCCCATAAATAACACCGAACAAGAAGAAACAGGCACACATGTACTGTACACGCATTCCTCTGATGTTAATATGCATTTCTTGTGAGGTCTGACTCACACGGGCTTCGTGTGCATGCCGTTTCTCTCATCGTCATCCGTCATTACTTCCTGGAGCTTCAGAATTTTTACGGAAAAACCAGTATTGTTCTAATTAGTAAGTGGGGAAAAAAACGCTGTGACCCTCTTTTCTTGTGATTAAAAAGAGAAGAGGGTTCAGAGTCAGCTTGAGAAACCGGGCTAAAAACAAAACAAAAAAACCAAAGCACATTTTCCTAATGATTCTGGATGCCACACAGGCTCGGGGAGAGCGAAGGCTAATGACCGCTGTCTGCACCGCAACACAACAGGCGCTGGGGTTTCTCAACAAGACTGCACCTTTAACGAACGACTGGAAAACAACGGCCTCTTTTTAGAGAGGGTGTAATGGATTAGAACAATCACCAAGCTGTTTGCTTTTGGCCCGGGCCGGTCACCTTGCTGTTGTTCTTTGCAGGCCTGTTAGGTAATGGCCAGTTTTTCCTGACACCCTAAATCATCCGAGCATAAAAACCGACCCCTTAATATGCATTATCTTAACGCAGAGGTGATGAATAGAAAGGAAAACCCATTTGCGAATGGTTAATTGTTAGATGGGTGACATAATGTGCCACCCCAGATGTTGTTAACACGGGGGACGATATATTTGGTCATATTTCTGTATTCATTGCATGGCTCTCTGATTGGACGGTTACGGCATTCAGGAGTTACAGGGTTTTGTATAACCACTTCTTATCTGTATATTTCGTTGCTCTCCATGACAGCATGTATAAAATAAATCAGGGATGTGCGAGGTTTTTCCGTCTGGTTCTCATCAGATTTGGTGTGTATTGTTACCCATTATATTATAATAAAAAAGCTAAATAGTAAAGTGTGACAATAATAGGGTACAACGAGGCTAAAGACCCCCCTTTAAGAAGTTCACTGAGCCTAAAATATATAACTGCAGATAAATATATACGTTTGTATTGAACATTAATAGAGCAATGAAAATGAAAAAGTCAAGCATCTATTAATCATCATGTTTATTACTGTGTGCCTTTAGCCCCAACAGCAGGGGGCTTTTTACTCCAAATACCATACTTTTACATATTCTATCATTATTTAGAAAACTTTTCCTTCAATTATCTCAAACAAAACCGAAAATCATAAAAAAAGTCTAAAAATATATGCATTAATTTTAGTGATTCTCTTTTGCTACTTAAATCTACAACATTTAAAAAACATAATATAATATCAGGAATCAGTCAAAGATCAGACACATATACACATGCATCTTGAAAAGCAGACGTTTTCGATAGTGCTACGCCATGTTTTCGTGCAATCTAGTGGTTTAGATGAAAATAATATTGAAGGTTGCCTTTAGCTCCGTCGAATCTGATAAGATTATAAAAAATATTATATTATAAAAATTTAGTATTCGATGAAAGCGAAATGGTTTTGTAGTAAACAGTACATTTTCATAATTTAATTTAGTATTTTTCCTAACATTTTATAACAGCTTTTATTTTGGCGGGTTGCCAGCAAATTTCAGTGAATGAAATTTCATGGTATAGATTTCTGAAAACCTTGTATAGTATTAGTTAGTTGATATAAAACGGATTGTGCAGTCGGTATGCAAATGAGCGCACACCTTTAAATGTATTATAATAAATGAACATTGTAATATTATTGTATAGTGTTATAGATCGACTGATATGAAGGCCTTTAGGGTGATGCAAAAACTCCGGTGCTTTGGTTTTGATCATCCTATCAAGGTTTATTTTGCAATAACAACTGTACTGTAACTGTACATTATCCCTTGCATACATGCAATCTTTGGCTTAAAATCTCCCAGGATGGATGACGAAAGTAGATTGGTAGGTTTTAGAGCCACCAGGAAACCAGAGCCTTTGGTATTGAGTGGACCCAGGCCAAGAAGTGAGAGCATTAATCTCATTAGGGTTATCTGAACATCAGGCAGAAAGAACTCATATACATCAACGGAGAGAGTGTGCTGACGGGAGAAGGAGGAGAGGAATAGCAGAAAGACACAGACTCATAATGTGTCGAGAGGCAGAAAGACAGAGAAAAGAGAGAGAGATATCACACATTAAGTCAGGTCTAAGTTCCAGAGGCCACTTTGCGGTCATTTCCTGGCCTGACAGCTAACCACAGAGCCTTGGCCTACGTTTCAATCGTTCTCCAAGAACAAAGGGCTTCCCCCAACAATCAATCAATTTCTCTGAAAACCAGGCTGGAAAGAGTCCATCACACTCAGGTTTCAGTAGGAGAAACAGCGTGTTTTGGTGTGTGTGCAGCAGTATGAACTGAGAAGTTCTGCAAGAAAGACATCTGCAGTTTGGTTCAGTACCTCTGGGAAGCTAGTCATGTTGACCACAAGTAGCTGAGGAGACTTCATGGATATCTGGCCCAGCTGGTTGAGCGGAAATTTGCCATCCTTTGTGGCGACTGTAATGTTGTCCAGTGCACCTGAGAACACAAGAACACAATGCTTTGTTAACCAGTGCATTTCGACACAATTTTAGAGTGAGTTATTCAATCATTTACCAATAAACATGCAATACACCAGCATACAGTTTCATAACACCACGTTCTTTTCTGCCTAGGGGGCAGTCGTGGCCTAATGGAGAGTTGGATAGGTCTTCCCACTGCTCAGTGTGTGTGTGTGTGTGTGTGTGTGTGTGTGTGTGTGTGTGTGTGTGTGTGTGTGTGTGTGTGTTCACGCTTGGATGGGTTAAAGGCAGAGCACAAAATCTGAGTATGGTTCACAGACGTTATAAGAAAATTGGGCATACTTTATTTTGGGACCAACTCTCACTGTTAACTTAACTACAAATTTTTCCCTCAATAAGCTCCACATTTAATAGGTTTAGGGATGAGGTACAGTAGGATTAGGTGATCTAAAATAGTTATGCAGAATAAGACATTAAAACATGCTTTATTATTCCTAATGAACTCCCAATATTCTAGGAACAGGCATGCTAATAAGCAACTAGTTAATATTCAAAATGAGTGCTCTAAATAAATTACTACCAAAATTTTTGTCCTTATTGAAAGCGAGAAGGGTAACACTTTATTTTACGCTCACACCTATTAGTTATTATTGTAATATTAACCATTTAACCAGGAAAAGCATCAAAAAATTACAATTAATCTGAGTGTATGTGACATGAATTATTAGCCGTGGGATGCTGGACCAGTGAAAGCTATCCAGTGAGAAAAATGGACAAGATGTTGGGCATTGTTGCTGAAACTCAACAGCAACACCAAGGTCGTGGGTTCTATTCTCAGGAAAGGCATGAACTGAAAAAGAATGTTTCTGAACGCAAGAATGTTCCGACTGTTTTTGTTCATACAATGAAAGTCATTAGGGCCCAAAACAACACTGTATGTACCATTGTAAGTAAAAAAACAAAAAAAAAGAGACATTTTTCAAAATTTCACAGAAGAAAGAATGCCAGGCTAATGACGCAAGCCTATCCCTTCAAGAAAAAACAATGCAATAACTACCTTCACTGTCTGACAACTAGACACTTGCCTGCGTTCTGTATTCTTTCTCAAAAAAAAAAAAAAAAAAAATGAAAGGTTGCAAAAGAAGAGGCACCTTTCGATGTCTGTTGTGACGACATGTCTCGCTTTCCTTGAGGGATGAAAGCACCCATTGCTTTCTTTCCAGACAGAAAACCAGAGCATTTCGCCAGCATGTCTCCTTCCCTCATCTGCCTTACCTCACACAGCAATGTTTCTGTCTCCCGCCCTCAGTCCCCGGTCTTACCTTACTCTATCCCACACTTCTAAAAGATCAGCTGAGACGCCCTGCGCTGCGCTTTGATCTTTCAGAACCTGCATGCGCCTTTTTGACCAAAGAAAACACTCGAGAACTTCTCATTCTCCATGAAGGCACCATCTTGCCACTCAGTTGAACGGCAACATCTGAGACGCTCACACTTCAGCTTCTGTCCGGTCTCTGAGGGGATGATCAGTGCATTACGGGGCTTCGTCCAAACCTCAGACCGGGCCAGGATCCCACCTCGGATTGTGCGTGTGCCACCTGGAAGCCTTCACATCTGCTAACGCTTCCATGAACCATATTGCCGTTTCCTCCACTAAAAAACCTTGAAGTTTAACAGGGAAGCTATTAGCCAAATGGGCTCTTCCTAGTCGCGTGGTAGCACCTGTTGCCCTCTGCATTTACGAAACCTAAAGGTTAGTTAATTTTCAGAAGCAACACGGACTCGATTCTAGATTTACTTGCAGAAGAATCACAGATACTGGGCTGTTTGAGCCCGTTGTCGGAATGAGGCGTTTGGAAAAATACAAATGTCCCTGTGAAGCGATGTCCTGTGACGGCAGATTTATCTGGAACAAGAGAAGGAATATTTGCGGAGATCCAAGCGTAAGCGGTCTATCCTACAGATGACAGAGAGCCAGGCCGTAATCCTCATGCCGTGTGCCCAGACGCCGGGTCACCACATTAATCCTGCGCTGCGCAACCTCCTTGCCTCGGCCGAGGTGATTCTCCTGTCCTTCATAATAAACTAGCTGCTTAACTCAATCCAGATGATTCCGTCATTTGCTTAAAAGAACGTCATCTCACTGACCTCCCGTACTCGCTCCAAGCTGGATCAAGGAGCAGAGAGGGAAGGACTGGCAAGGTCAAGAGGTCAAAGGAAAGACCACGGACTCCACCACCACAAGTCCAAAATGCCCATCCGTGGGGTCTTTTGGGACTGGGCTCGAGTGAACGGGGCTGACCTGGATGTACTTCAGGAAGTGGGATCGCAAACAGGGTGACCCCACCTTTTGAAACAATGGTCACGGCCAGAACGGGCTAATGTGGATCGTCATGCGTTGATCCCCATGAGAGGACGAGGAAACACAATACTCCCATAGCCTTGTGTGACCTCGGTGACATTGATAACGCAGATCGGCGCTCTTAAGTCCAGTCCTGGAGGCCCGATGACCTCCTCAGTTTAGACTTAACCCTAACCAAACACACCAGAACAAGCTCGTTGCCAAATTATGGCTTTGCAAGTCACATTTATTTGATTTTCTGTTATAGTCTGTTAGGTAACACTTTGCATCTTAGCATGCATGTTACTATAATACTAGCCCTTTTTTAGTGCTAATTAAGCATATACCCAATACCAAAACTTAACTACCTTACTAAATATTAATAAGCAGAATTTGTTGAGGGAAAAGCCTTAGTTAATAGTTAATAAGTGATGCCTATTCTAGAAATTCACTGTCAACTTTGTTTCTCAAAAAAATCAAGAAAAGCTCAACGGAAATGTGACGTATTAAAATATTATCATCAAAAATAATTAAATATCATTCCCTTGTTAATGTTATGAAAACTGTTAAGCATAGCTCATCCTTAACCACGCTTTCATTTCTGAAAGAAACGCCTACTTTACTTCATCCAATCAATTCGCAGTAGGAAAAACAAGCCACGCCCTCTATTTTCCTCATTCAATATTCTGTTTCTCTAGGAAGTACGTCATAAATTGGTCGAGGACTTCAGATTCGTGTAGTTTTACAGCATTTTTGTCTTGCGCTAAACTTTCTGAACGCTCACTAAATCAATTACATAAACCTAAAAAATATACAAAATGTCATCAAAAGGCTAAAAATGCGCATCCATTTAATTTTAATCATTCGAATCTGAAATAAATTTACATTTAAGACAGTGGAATTAAATCCAAAGCATGTTGCAACTGTACTATAATTGTACGTTTTTGTATAAATTATGACTAAAATGTCATTTACACTCAAACACGAGGTATTATACATTTAATTTCTATAATAATAAATTATGCAATCAACTGATTAAAACTGAAATGAAATTTATGGTAACACTTGAGAATGGGTACCACTTAACTATTAACTACGACTTTTTCCTCAAATTAAAACCTTAATTTGCCGCTTATTAGTAGTACGGCAGTCGTTAAGTTTAGGTAATAAGGTCATGTAGAATAATGCATGATTAATTAGAAGTAATAATTTGCTAATATTTTAGTAATACGCATGCTAACAAGCAACTAATAGGTGTAACCTTAAAATAAAGTGCTATCAAATTTTTTAGTTAAAGATGTGCATTAATTGCTTTAAAAGTAATTGAACTTTTTAACGTTAGATACATCTTTTGGGAAACAAACGCATCTGTGACTAAGATCAGTCAGAAGGGATGCTCTTTGTAGAAATATCAGGTGCAATTCCACACTCTTTCTGTGGTTTCTGTGAGGTCCTGCCAGTTCAACTCTCCAAAAATAATCGTTCAAAGCGGCAGCAAGAGGGTGTAGTAACAACATTTACCGGCGGGGGCTAACTAGTCAAACCTTGACCAGGTTATGGTTAAAAAGCGTCCGGCGAGGGCCTGACCTGCTGACGTCCGGATGCTAAGGCTGCGGCTGAAATCTTCTTTCAGAGCAGTCAGGACGGCATCCATGTCCTCCTTCACCTCCTCCAGGCTGATAATATCCTTCACCAAAGCCACATTGATGTTCACTTTAGCCGTCTGCCCTTTTGCTTTCGCTAACATATAAAAAGCAACAAAGAAAGAAGCATTAATGTCTTCATCGCCGATGCCTTCAAAAGAAGAGCTGGAGATAGAAATGAAAGGCCGTGACCGGCATGCTGGCTGATTGTCTTAGCAATTACAAATGAAAGCGGGATTTGGAGGGAATTTCTCCTCCCTTCATAAGGGCTCGAAGCCCACTCGAGTGAAGCTAAACAAACACAGCCTCCACTCCCGCCCCTATGCTGGACGCTCTTTGTTGTGGCTCTGTGAGGGATGAGCTGCACTCACCTTTACTCTTCTTTGTGGCATAAGGACGGACGTAACTCTGCAGGAGCGCGGGGCGGCCGGCGTGGGGCAGAGAGGGGGCTCTCCTGGTCAGCAGAGGGGGCAGAAGTCTGCACAGAACCGGCCGCAGGAGGGCGAGGGGACTCAGTGCCATGTCTGGGCTCACACAACTGGGGAAAGAGGGAGAGAACATGATTTATGCAAGGATGATAAACAAGTAGAGCAACTCCGAAAATAAACAGGACGTGTGTTCTTCCTTAGCTAGAAAAAGAAAAGTAAAACTAATTATTAGCCACAACGGAAAACTACCACCAGGGGGCGTCTCTGAAGTCTAAAAAATATACAGAGTTTGTCATTTTAACAATTGTACTAGTTTATAATTTTGTGCAACTTGTAAAAATTGTACTAGTAATTTCATTTTAAATGTGTAATTTTACTGTGCATCTTCACATTGAAAACACTGAACACTTATTTTTATTAAATTATTCATTTCATGTTCATTATTCATGTTATTGTCATAAAAAGTCAAATTACGGATATTTTAAGTTATTTCCCGTTTTATAAATTTTTCCTGCATGTTAGTTGCACCACTAACATGATTTCGTGAAAGACAAAAAAAAAAATTATGTGTGTGTATATATATATATATGTGTATATATATATATATATATATATATATATATATATATATATATATATATATATAAAAATATTTCAAATGAAAAGGCTTTAAGTAATTTTATATGTGAATTGTGTTTTTTTAGTTTTTAATTCTGCTTAACTGCAATTGTGTTTTTTAGTTTTTAGTTGTTATAATAAAATACCATATATTCTAAAAATAAAAATAATCTCTCTAAAATTTTAATAGTGTTGTTACCACAAAATATTATTTCAATTATTAAAATATTTAAAGCATCATTTAAACGTATCATTTTATATAGATAAATGCATTCATGCTCATTTGCTGCCTCAGTCGCATTTTAGCAATTTAGTACGTTTTTATGTTGCTGGCTCAACTGTGCTTCTGAGTTCCTGTCACACTCTAATCCCCAGGACTTTTCCTCAGTGTAAGTTTACACATTTCCCAGCCTGTTTACAGTGCGCCAGGTGAAAACCGTAAGTCTGATGGCCTAGAAAAGTAATGGCTCAGCTCCCCCGCAGCCGCGCGGTTTGACGTATAATTCGTGTCCGTAGCACAAACAGTGCTGGGTTTAATACTCAGGGTTAGGGCAGCGCTCCTCAATCCTGGTCCTGGAGGTCCCCCGAACACATCCGCTTCAGCTCATCGGCTCATTAGAAAGAAACTAGCGTGGAGGCTAGCGCCGGCGCTCTTCCGCAGGTGCTCCGAGCTCACGGGTTGCTTGCGCTTCTGTCAATGCTTCTTTGTTGTGTCTAGGGTGAGGCATCCCGGCTAGTCAAAATACAGCCCGGCTTCTGCTTCTCCGAAGGACAATACTGAAACAAGTTTCAGGCCGTGTGTTTTTACAGTCGCTGTGATAAAGATAACTCAGTGGCACGGGTCTAACAGCAGCCAAACGCGATTTTATCAGCCCTTGATGATGCTTGTTGCAGGTTCAATGGGAGCCGCAGCTGCTCTGGTGAGACGCGGATCACAAAACGAGGAGCGTGACTCTTCTTGTCGTCCTCGGGAGACGGGAGCTGGGTGTTTTGGAGGGAGAGGAGGTGATGGCGGTTTTTAGAGAGGCCGTCAAGCGGAAAAACTGTTGCACGGGTGCTCTGGGGGTCAATGTTTGATTCACAGCGGCAGGAACGAGCGGCTGGCGTACCCTCATTGCGTGAAAGAAATGTTTACTGAAACTGAAACAGTGTCGCACATCGGCTTGGTTGCGCCGAGATAAACTAGCGGTTGGATTTCGTGACGTTCAACGCAGTGACTGCATTTCAAAGCCTTTTAATTAAAAGCATGACTTAAAGTGCAAAAAGAAACAGCATGTCATTATTTATTCACCTTCGTTTCGACACATTTCGTGGAGGCCTTTAGAAGAATGCTCCTGCAGCTCTTTTACAATGTAAGCGTGAGGTTAGATCACCCAAAAATGAAAAGGTGCTCATCCTCGAAACATCCAGGATGTGGATGACTTTGTTTCTTTGTCAGATTTGGAGAAATTACAGCATTACATCACTGCTCTGTAGTGAATGGGTGCCGTCGAAATGAGAGTACAAACTGATAAAGCAGCTAAAATCCACAGAATCAATCATTGGGTAAAATATTACTTTAACATGACTACTTTCTGGTCACCATTCATTAGAACTGTATAGAAAAGAGTGGCGTGTGCATTCTGTGAGAAATCTTTTATTTTTAAGCAGCAAAATGAATAAATGAGGGAGAATAAATAATGAGATTATATTGCTTTTTAGCTTAGCTACGCCTTTAATTAAAACATTTATAAATGTTTTTTTTTCCAATTTAAAAATATATTTTTTTAAATGTATTGATGGAAAACATTTTATTATTAAAGATTACTTTTGTAAATGATAAAAACATTTATTAATAAATTAATTAATAAATAAAATGAGGCAAATAAATAAAAACATGACATGAGTTAGGTCTTTAATTAAATCACCTTATATATATATATATATATTTATTTTATATCAAAACCGACCGAACAGTGTTCATATTACAAATGGTCTATGTCTTCATCACTTGAAATGTTTTTATTTTTATTTATATAATGTAGGTTCAGTGCATTCAGGTTATTTATTTATTTAATTTTTAATGAAAACCTATACCTAATTAAATATTACTGCATTCTCCATACCAAGCGGTTTTACGTTTAAGACCTATCATTTATAAGAAAACACTTAAAAGTGAACATTTAAAGAACAGAAGCGTGACTTAGCGTGAAAAAGTGAAATAATTCATCATCTTAGCATTTCAACCTACAACAACACCTTAACCAGTGATATATGGATGTGATGGATATGTACTGAAACTAAAACAACAACAAATGCTTTCATTTGCTTTCCATTTATTTATGCCCTGTGGTATTACTACTACATTACCCAAGGAATAATTGACAAGGAACATGATTTTTTCCGTGCTTTTTCCAGCACAGACAGGTTTCATTTAAATTTGACCTTAAGTCAGGTCTGCATGAGCACACTGTAGTACATAAGAATGTACTGCAAGCATCTTCCGGCCGAAGGAGACAGGGGCTAAGGAGACATGCTGCTAGGCTACTAATACTAGAAACACTACTAGAATACTACAGAAATCAAACCCACACACCGCTACAAACATAAACACACACAGCGAGTACAGACACATGAACCCGCTAATGTAATCAACATTCACACATACTCACTTTCCTCATGTAGAAAAATGTGTCTTAGCAGGCATGGCTTGTAGTACAGTCCCTCTTTTTGACAACACGAGCGGCTCAAGGGCGCGTGTCACGCGTTTCAGTGTTTTGCGTCATCAGAACCGGTTGTCAACGTCATTCTCCGGCGACGTTGTTGATGTTATGAATGCTAAGCTAACTGGCTACGCTCAATGTTTCGTACGAGTCGTTCGTGTGGATACACGAGATGAATTTTAGTTTTTGAGGCATTGCCATCAGTTTTTGTACACGGTAGCTTTAGTTTAGGTTTAAAGAGCAGAGGAGAGGGACGCGACGGAAGGGTGAGTGCGCTGCTAATGTATGTAATCTGTTAACATCGCTTGCTAACCTAGTTGTTAGCATAAAACCATTAATATGGAAAAGTAATTATTTCTCGGCTAGGTTTACGTTATTTATCAGTTACGGGTTTCCTATAATATAACAGTGTTCGCATACTAAACGTGTTTCAGAATTACATCATTTGTAAAATGTCGTTGATATTGTTATCGTCTTCATACTGCATTCAACCTAATTGTCCTGCTTATTGTCATAGTAAGGGACCTAAGATATAACTTTCCTGCATGCGGGTAGTGGTCAGTGTGTGGCAGAAAGAAGAATAGTCTTTCTAATGCTGTTTGTAACTCTAACGCTTTTCTCATGCTATTTGTGTGTCAAGCTCTTTTTTATTTTTACACTTTTGCAGTCACACCACAGGACACAGTCCAAATTTGATTTGTCAACTACCCATGTATCACACTCTTATAACAGAATATGCATTATATAATAAAACGTGGGCTGTTAATCAGATCAGTTATGTAAAGGAGATCCGTTAAGTGGTATATACTGATATATGACTGATAGATGATTACACAGAAATTAGTTTGATTGACACAGTAAGATAAACATAAATTGATTGATTGATAGATTATTCCAACACATCAAATACCTGAGGCACATCCTTATCTGAACATCAACGAAACAGCTCTCTGTCTTTTCTCAGGAGCCTAATGCAGTCTGCTGCGGAGACGGTGGAGAATGCCTCCATCCTGTCAGGTGGCTCGGCGCAGGACGGTCATCGGCTCTGGATCGGCAACATTGACCCCAAAATCACAGAGTGAGTGTTTGCCTGTGCGGTAAGCCAGCGCCGCAATGCCTCCCAGGCCCGGGTGATTGATGAGCCAAGCGTGTCTTTGTGCTGGAGAATGAGCAGATGACGACAAGGCGTGTTAAAGAGAGCCGCTCGGCCGTGGAGACCTGTTTTGCTGAGGGGCTGCCATCATTTCTCATTCACCTGGCGTGTTTACTTTGTGAACCTGTAGCGGCTGCTCAAGGTGGAGAGGGGGAGGCTGGGTGACACGGAAGGGAAGCGCGAGAGAAATAGCACACGTTGCTGGAGAGCCCCTGGAAAATGTACGGCTTGCCCGGGCTGGCGTCTAGACAGGCGTTTCCTTCCCTCTCGCTCTCTGTTTTTCTTTAAATAACCTGCTTGAATGAAAACAGCCGTGATGCCCACAGGCTGGTGATTGGGAAGATTAATTAGTTCACATGCTGGGAGTGTTTGTAGTAGCGAGTTCCACTTCGGGGTCCTGGAGATCTCTCACACACACACACACACACACACACACACACACACACACACACACACACACACACACAGAGTGGTGGAGTCCTGCTATGTGAGGCCAGCGCTCACCCAAAGGCAACTTTTTCCTGGGGTTTCCAAGTAAGTGGATAATTGAGGGCGGTAATTGAGTTGGGAGGTGAAAAGGTACTTTAGGTACTGCACTGTAGCAGTTTTTTTTTTTGTGAAGTGATTTATAAAGAAACCAGGGAGATGAGGTAAAAGCTTTTACCAATATATACCCAAATATAAATTTTTCAATATTGCTAGTGCCAGGATTTTAGAGAGCAGGATAATCAATGGGTGCTGTAGGACAGATATGCATATAATTTAAGTAACATGCATAACAATTGCTGAAATGTAATTTTAAATAATCAAAATCAGTCAATGTGAAAAAAAAGTTTAACTTTTTTTTTTGCAAGTTAATTTTTAAATGCATGTATTTAAAATGTTAAAGCGATAATAATGAGAACAAGAAATCTGTTCTTTTATGCACAGGTGGAATCATAAATAAACCTAATTTTGCACACACTGGATATAACATGGCATAGTTTGAAATGAAGATTTGAAATAGTTTTTAGCACTGTCAACCTTTAGCCAACTTGTTTGACATCAACCATGGCAAAAGTGCATATAATAGAAATAGATATTTAAAATTTAGCTTTTTTATTATTAATTTATTTGTTTACAGGTTTAAATAAATTAGATATAAGAATATTTTGTAGTGTGTACTATAATCTGTCCGAATGCATCTCAGGCAACAGTGAGGAGTCATGAAACTAGTTCTTAATCAGGTGCTTACAGGAGATGCATTTAGGATGCATTATTAATGCATCTCAGACAACAGTGTGGAAGCAGTAATCAGGTGCTTACAGGAGATGCATTTAGGATGCATTATTAATACTGTGTGGAAGCAGTAATGTGTCGCTTGAAAGATTGCTATATTCATGTGTTTGCCTTTTTTTTTTTATCCAGTGCATCCTACAATACTTTCACGTTGTTCATTTTATTAGTTATATCATCCTAGAACTTAAAAACAGGGTATATCATTTAATGCATCAAATACTATTTTGAATCATGCTTCATTTTTATATTTATGCTTTTTAATCATTTGAATTGCATATCATCCTTTATTTGTAAAAATAAATGTGTTTTGGTGTTAGAGTAACACTAGTAGTGGTGCATAGTTACAATAAAAAATAATGTCACACTTCAAAATTAATTTAGTGGTCCTAAATACAGGCTTCATTTTTTAAAGTAAAATATTTGTGCGAAATATGACATTTCTTGACAGTTTTTGTGCATTTTACCCAGCAGTTTTTAGGATTGAAAACAAAAACACTGTATAAACACTCCATTTGTCTCTCTTATGTTATTCTCATGTTATTTCTCTGGCCTTTGTGCATTAAAAAACAATTTTCATCCATCAGGTTTGCAATAAATTAGCAAGCTAAGGTAACATTTAGGAAATTAAAAACTAGGAAAAATCAGCTGTGTGCCTTCATGCTTAGATTCTGATGTAACGGCAGTGCATTGAAAAACCACTTTATTTGTCAGTCACTCCATCACTTCACAAACGGAGCCATTTATTTAATATGATTAATCGCAGTGCATCACAGGTTTGGAAAAGTCTGTGACGTGCACATTTACAGTTCTGCAAGTAGTCACCAACAAATTCAAGTCGGACAAAAAGAAAATCGTTCTGTTCTCTCACCGTAAACAGTTTCTCCTGAGTGCTAATCCATCTACCTCACTGACTGTAAGTTTCACCATCATCGTTACATTAATCACAAGCTGTAGCTAGATGGAAAAATTACAGTTTCTGGACACAGTTGCTTAATTCCTCTCGTTTCTTTTCCACTGAAATGCGGTATAAACGTATGACGCTGATTTGTGGTGTAGTCGGTGCTCGGGCACCATGACAAGTCACATTGCTGAAATCGCACGAGTCTCATACTTTCCACCTGTCAAATCAGACACTCTATCCAGGGTGCGTCTCAGACCGCTAGTGAAGTCAGTACACTTGCTGAGGAGTCGGCCATTTCTAGAGCTGTCAAATCTTTCTAAAGCTGGAACGTCGTCTCGGTAGCTGAGGCTGAGGCAACGTTTTTGAGCGACGTTGCTTGGACACTTTCCCATTGGCCCTGCTTGGCCTTTGACGCCAACAAGTGTATCATCAGTTAGTCAGCGCTATCCAAATATCACCTTTCTTCCAGCGTACACATTCACATCATAGGGACTGTGCTGTATACCACAGGTGTTTCACAAGCACTCTGGCCTCTGTCAGGTCCACCTTTGAGTGACGTTCAGATACCAAGTGCTGAAGTGCGACCGGCCCATGTGATGACAACATATCTTCGCATTTTCCGTCTAATGAAAACATTCGTCAACATTTACGGAGCTCCACCCCGTCACACATGCACACTCTCTGACACAAACACACAAACTTTCTTTCAGGTCTGGTTTCCCACAGTTGAGACGCGGCCGTTCACACAAAGCAGGAGCTGCTGTCGTAATAACAGGCTGACATATTGACCTGTCCGTGCTCCGCTGGGGCCCATTTAGGGCCGGTGATGGATCTACCATGTGCCGCAGGTTGTTTGTGCTTTTGGAGGCCTGCTTTGCATTGTCCGTTACGCAGCAGAAGGGAACAGGAGGCCTATCCGAGGAGGAAAACAGCACTGGCCTCGGACCACACCCTCCAGTCATCTGAAATAGACACGCGTCTGTCGGAATCGCTCCTTGACCTTGATATCCGTTCTGTTTTCTTGATTCTGTGCTGCTAAATGTTTCTCAAGGTCTTCGACCGCATGCTGCATAGCGATACTGAAACGGGAGACGCTGCAGGTGGGTGGGCAGCTTTCCGACTTCGGCCCAAACAGATGACATGCCTGGCTCAAGTCAACACTTTCACAAAATAGTCCAAGCGCCTTGGACGGACCCCTTCTTCCTCCCAGCCGCACATTTTTATGGCCCTCTGGAGGCGTGCATTGTGGTCTGACAAAAATGTCTACAGGTTGTCCCTTTGAATCGGGACACTATCGATGCTTCAATCTGTGGCAAGTCAGGAAGATCCCGTTGCCTGAGAGGGTGGTGGCTGGGAAAGTGCGAAGTGCTACTTGGAGAAAAGCTCATGGGAGAGGAGGGGAAAACATTAATACCGAAGCCAGGACCCCCAGTTCTATCCTACCTTTCCAGGATTAAAAATAACCTTAACCATCCAAAACAATAAAAAAAAAAAATCCCCGGCATCTCCTCGAATTGGTGTAGCAGGCAACTCCCAGACGCTCCGGCTGTCATGCTGGAAGAACAACAACAATATAGTAAGAAGTCCCACAAATGAATTGTTGTTTATCCCGAGCGTGTCTTGAGCACGTTCCTGATTCTCAGTAGCTTTTTCTAGCTGCAGGAAATGCTTGAATGCCTTCCTGAGCTGCATTACTCAATCTTTAGAATTTGGTTTCAGGGATGCCCATGTGATGCCTCTACGTCAAGATGAATCATTGAAGGTGCACTAGAGGCTAGTTGCTTCATATTTACTTGAGTTTTAACTACAAGTAGGAGCTTCGAAGACGAAGACTTACTGACCTTGACACGCTGTCGTGAGGTTGATGCCATGTCCTGATTTTCCCCTTCATGTTTCTGCACACTGGTTGCACCACATGGAGTTTTTTTTTTTTAAAGATTTATTTTGGTATTTTTGCCTTTTTACTATAGGACAGATCAGAGCTGAATGGAAGTAAAGTGAGAGATTGGGAAAGGTTCCTGCTTTGCATGTATGCTGCTGCAAAGGCTTTTCTTTTTCATGAAAATAGCAGAGCTGGTGTACGTTATTTACCTTTACATTTGGTCATTTAGCAGATGCTTTTATCCAAAGCGACTTGCAAA
This sequence comes from Puntigrus tetrazona, assembly GCF_018831695.1. Classification (NCBI taxonomy): domain Eukaryota; kingdom Metazoa; phylum Chordata; class Actinopteri; order Cypriniformes; family Cyprinidae; genus Puntigrus; species Puntigrus tetrazona. The sequence continues at coordinate 939,450 of NC_056708.1, forward strand.
TAAGGACAATGCAAGCAATCACAATCAGTGCTATGACAAGTCTCAGCATAAAGGGATAGTTCACCCAAAAATAAAAATGTGATGTTTATCTGCATATCCTCCGGGTGTCCAAGATGTAAGTGACTTTGTTTCTTCAATAGAACACAAACAAAGATTTTTAACTCAAACCGTTGCAGTCTGTCAGGCATATAATGGCAATGGTTTGAGTTAAAATATCTTTTATTAATAAATACATAGATACGTAGATTTGGACCTAAAAAATTGTGCGTCATGTCATTGAACCGTGATGTTGCTTTCGTCAGATGTTTACTTGGAAAAAACTTGAGCTGCTAGTCGTGTTCATGCAGCGTTAAGTCACATTAAATGTTAACGGTTTGGATGACGTACAGGTGAACATGCAGAAGCAAAGATACCTGCAAACCTTCTCTTTTATGCACAGACTACATGCTAGACTGCTCTCCAATGCTGTGGACATGGTTGTTTGAAGAAGCCTATTTGTACGAAGCTCTCTTTGTTTGAATAGCACAGGTTCAGCGTGAAGTTCTCTTGGAAAGGTATTCATTATTCTTATTTTACAAGAGCTCTCTAGCTGTATTGAAGAATTTCTTTCACTAGACTTTCGTTTTTTTGGCCAAAGTGTCACCGAACCCTCTTATTTTCTTTCCCAACATTCATTCATATAGAGACCACCGGCTGGCCTTTGTATGGAACACCCTCTTTTTGCAAATCAGTTCCCAGTGGATGCAGTTAGAAATATGCCATATACAGAATTTAATGAGTTGCACATGGCGACACGTTGAACCTCTGAGATCATGTGGTGATCAGATTTGAATCTGGCTTGCAACGTTTCAAATGTACCCGTCTTTCTGCATTTATAAGGGCCTTGCTTCTTCCATGACAGCGTGTTATAAAAGCCCTACTCGTCGTAATTGTTTGTCTCAAATTAAACTCTTCAGGGAATTCAGTCTTCCGCCTTTTTATACCCTCATTGTCCCTCTGCTGTATCCTTTGTATTGTGTGAATAAAAGATTTACAGCAGCTAAAAAGGTGTAAAGAGACCTGTCATTCTGATCGAGGCTTGCTTAGAAAGAGTTATGATGCCATGACATGCATTATTTCCCTTGTGGCCTTAATCACTCATTTTTTTATTCTTGGTCAGTACAGTTATTAGTTCCATTCGTTGAAGGAAGCATTACGATTGCAATCGCTCATAATTCCAGTGTCCTTAGTTATGATACCACAAGTATGTTGCAAACAAGCATTTAGATTTTAAAATAAAATCACTCTGTGTTCCTGTAGGTACCATCTAGTGAAGCTCCTGGAGAAATTCGGCAAAGTGAAGCAGTTCGACTTCCTGTTCCATAAGTCGGGTCCTTTGGAGGGACAGCCGAGAGGATACTGCTTCGTCAACTTCCACACCAAAGAGGTTCTGTTCGCTCTTCTTCACAACATCTGAGAATTAATAACCCAAAATGCCGATGGAAGTGTCCGTTTTGATCCAGTAATGACATGCAAGACTTTAAGAGGCACCCAGACAGCTGATGCAGAAGGAACCGTTGGCTCTCTGGAGTGTAATATGAGGCGGTCCCAAGGGTGTTGTTGAGGGGGAAATGTGTGTTTACAGATCTCATTCACACCCTTCATGAGAGCTTGGAAAACTAGCGATTCATCATCAGCCATTATTGTTCCCTATCATTACGCCATGCTTCCAGCAACAGCCAGAAACTAGCAAGAGGCAAACAAACACAACGGACGGTTCAGAATCTCTGAACTGCGCTAATAGAGGATAATCCTGATAGTCTTAGCAGAGTACAGTGACTTTTATAAAAGCAGAACGTTCGTAAGAAACTCTTTTTTTCTTCTGTCCATCACAGGAGGCTGAACGGGCTATTCAGTGTCTGAATGGAAAGTTGGCCCTTTCTAAGAAGCTAGTGGTGCGTTGGGCTCATGCTCAGGTAAAGGTGGGTATCACATAAGTTGTGCTGTTTGCTTGGACAATCTTCACTATTACTATATACTATAGGTTACTCGTACTGTAGGTTAGTAGTACTTTAAAACAGTTTTTACCTTCATGGAGGGCTTTTTTTGTTTTAGAATGGGGAACACACAATTTGCTGCTTATTAATCGTTAGTAAGGCAGTCGCTAAGTTTAGGTATGGCCTGGGATTAAGGTCTTGCTGAATAAAGCGCTATTATAGCCAATATGCTAGTAGTATGAAAGATAATAAGCATCTAGTTAATAGTGAGAATGAGACCTTAAAAGGAAGTGTTACCAATTTGTATTAATTCATTTTGCCTTAAGTGGAAAAATACAAAGTTCAACATGTATTGAAGGAAGGCCATATCTAGAGCCCAGAATATCACGGGCCTTGTTCCGACTGGATTTCATGTGGGTTTTCTTTTTTTGTTGTGTGCCTTTTTTTTATATATAGCTGTTACTTATACCTTTGAGAGCAGGTCGGCTGTTATAAAGAGTACATCACAATTAATTTAAAAAGGTTAAATAAAACATAACATTGCTCAAATAAAATGGACGTTTTATTATAAAATATTTGCTTTGTTTGAAATAATTACACAGTTAAGAAAAATGTTTGAGCTTGATTGGGGAAAAGAACTACATGACGTCTTGATTCTGTTCTTTAATCCTACTTTAGGACGTTTTTACAATAATAAAGAAATTAAATTGAAAAACTATTAAACATACACTTCCCTTCATAGGATCAGTATGATTTGCTTAAGTCTTTTAAAAGGTAAAAGTAAAAGGTAACATTTGTAATATATTTTAAAACATTTTTTTTCCTGGGATGATGCTGAATTTAGTTCATTTGAATGTAAAGCATTACTCCAGTCTACCATTCCTTCACAAATCATTCTAGAGTTGCTGCTTTTCATTGTTAAAATACGTTTTTGCTGCTTAATATTTTAAGTTTAATATTTGGATCAAATTAATGCATCCTTGCTAAATAATTGCAACTTGCTGACCCCCAAACATTTGAATTGTATTGTAAAAAAAAAAACTGAGACCAGCAGTGAACTCAGTAATTTGGTTAATCTTGAATCAAATCACCCAGTATCACACAGGATGGGTTTAAACGGCATATAACTTTGAACAGCGCGTCCAAAAAGCGTGTCCATTGGCGCTTGGAGCCGCGGGTGGGCCCATCTCATGAAAATGAGTAGAAAATAATGCGGTATTGATTGATAACTTGATAACTTTGGCGTGTATACACTACGCGATCGGTAGGACTATATGGTTATGTACGCAAAAACTGCGTATCGAACACACGCCAATTATTATTATGCGCGAGCCACAGTTCATTTTTACGTATCAATACCACGAATTCTCGTTTTTCTCGTTAAGCACTTTCATGAGACCGGGTTCGCTGTTTTGACTTTGACTATTAAGCCCACCCAGTAACCACTCAAAACATCCTAGCAACACTCAGAGCGCCTTAGCAACCACGAACCAACAACCTAAAACACCAACTTAGCACGATGCCTGTAACGTCACTCCATCGACGGCATTAATAAATGCTTCTATTGTTATTCTTTGGAATATCTGGGTGCCGCTGCAACAAAACAGAGCATGCAGAGCATGGCTCAGATGTATGGTTGAGCTATAGAGAGGCTGCCCGGCTCCTTAACAATAGGCAGCTGCCGCTGGGAGCGAGGAAATCCTGTATGGTTGAGAATCGCGCCCCTCCTCCTCTGCCCCTCGTCGTCTGAGCGGAGCGGGACACCAGGCTGGGGTCAAGGTCAACAGTGCAGAGTTGTTGACAACAAGTAGCAGCAGACAGGTCTGGTTCCAGGTCCTCTTGACCACCTCCACCCAACACTGAGCTCATTGTGAGGATTGGTCTGAGAAGGGGATCGGTGTATTCTTCAGCACTGTTTATATCAGCCGTGCCCTTTGAAGGCCTCTGGTTCAGTGAAGCTCTCTGATGAACGCGGCTAAAAATGGCTTCCTCTTTATGCGTAGTTGTTTGGGTGGAGTGCGGCGATCAAAAGGAAAATAAACCGAAGTTAAACGATTTAATGATCGGGGATCAGATGCAGGCTGTCAGAATGTTGCTTTGCGATTTTACAAAAGTATTTACTTGCCCTTGGTCTCACTGTTTAAAGTTTATCCTCATAAATGTTTTACATACGTTTTTCTGCTTATGTTACAAAAAGCTGTGTCGGCAATAAAAATAAATGAATGCAATAATTAAATTATTGCACAAAGCACGTTTCGCTGCTGTCCAAATATAAAAAATACTTGTATTTTTGCAACGCTGAGAAAATCAATCAATGATGGTCATTATTTAATAGAAAGATAAAACGGAAAAATACAGTTTTCCTCGTTTTAAGCAATAAAAATGTTAAATGCTAAAAACTATAATGCTGAAATAAAATGCATAAAAAAAACTTGCATGAGCTAAAAGAGTGAATTATATTCAAATGGTTATATTATGAGGTTGTGAAAAGGTTTTCCTAATTTTTAAAGTGTCACTATATCTCTTGGTCCCTAAATATTTCATTCAATCTAGGTTTTTTCACTTCATTGATCATCCTCCAGGTCTCTCATAATAAAAGTATTATTCACGGACGTTCAGTTGTTAAATGCCGTAGCTTACTTTAGTGTAGATGTTTGGAACAAGCTCTTGTCAACATTGGCAAACTCTTTATTATTCTAACAAAACTGATCCGAGCAGATAGCATTCCCCATCCTAAAAAATAGAGACAAGTCCCGGGCCGCACTATATACTGCATAGCATTCGGTTTAACTCAATAAATTAAGTCTCATAATGGAAGTTAAATGCATTGTGAAAGCAGTTCCTCCAAGGGTTGAAGAAATATCTACATGTCTTCACCAGTTGTAAATAATTTTCTAGTCTCTCATCAAACCTCTCTTTGTTTTTATTCCCCACAGATTCCCAAGAGCTATCATCATCATCCTCATGGTCGCAAGGGTTGTTGGATGGACGTTTTTGAGTGGAATGAATGTTTATGACGTTGCATAACCCAACTTTTCCCACACTATTCCAAGGGAGCATATGACTAACAAGCAGCCAACTGCTTTTTTTTTTTTTTTTTTAATTTCTTTTTTCCTGTTCTCTAAAGCGACCAATTGAGCTTAAGTTACTAAAAGCCCGGCAAGTCACACAGCCTTTACTCAAGCCCTCGGTGCATGCTGTCTCGTATTCATCCTGCTGTGTGTTTGTTGTCTTTCAGAAGTTCGAACCCTTCAAAGGAGACAAAAATGTGCCGGCCAGTTTAGAGCCTTCGTCCAGTGAAGCCGAGGAGCTGCCAACCACTCTGAGGTTTGAGACGTTTCTGCTCACAATCTTCTTCTCCCGTTTTTGTCTTCGTTCTCAACCGCTCCCTTTCCAAGCGGCCCTGATCTCACGCTGGCGAAAGCGACCCATTTGGACCGGATGAGAAAGTTAATGCTCTTTTCTCTTCTCTCGATTCCCTTTCCTAAAGTGTTAACGCAAAGATCCGTGCCATCGAAGCCAAGCTGCAGATGATGGAAGAAAACCCAGATGATTACTCCGGCCCATCTGCGTACATCTACAACAAGCCCCCTGATAAAAGAGACAAGAGGTCCCAGCCCTACTACAAGCCCTTCCGTAAATTCAGGAGATGACCTCTCCGGCAGCTGTCCGGCGCTGAAGGGACTGTGTGGAGATGAGCTCTCGACCAGACGAGGAAGTCCAACACCTTTGCTTTGCTGTTCTGTTTCTCGGCCAGCGGAGGAGTCCTTTTACTGTGAAAGGCAGCTGATGTGACCAGAATCTAGCCACAAAACTCTAGTCGATGCATTTTTTTCTTTTTCGAACATCCATGTCATTTGGGTTCTCGGGGGGTTTTAAGGGATAGTTCAGTCGAGAGAAGACCGTGTTTTGACAGACGTCTTCTTCTGGTGAGGTCCAGTGACGCTTGAACTCTTAAGATAGCTTCTTTCGTGCTGCTGTACAGGTTTGGAGAAACATTGAGGCGCATAAATTGTGACAGAAACTTCACCATCCTTTTATGACATCTCAGTTTACACCCCTCTCTCCACACCCTTCCAGAATATCTAGCATTGTTTTTTTTTTTTTTTGTTTTGTTTTAAATTGGCTTGTTGTTGTGTGTGTGGTGTCTCACGATCCCAAATCCTCATCCTTCTCAGACTCTACCCTTCTTGGTCGCACTGTTCGAACGTGTAAAGGAAGCACAATATTATGCATTGTTTATTTAACGATGAATATCTTGCCTTTTTAAGTCTGAAGTGAAAAGGGCTTTTACCACGTGATCTGGAGAAGGGCATCACAACAGTGGATGTCATCGGAGGTTTAGATCAAGTGTAAATATCCAGGTTTTTTGATAGATTTTGCTCCCGTCGTGTTCAAAAATAAATGAAGTCTCCTAGGAGGTGTCCAGACTGGATTGTGCTGTTTGTGTATTTTAATGCTCTGAACTCCTGTAATGATTTAAAGCAGCCTTGTCTTAATAGCCTACGTTTATTTATTAGACTGCGGCCGTTTTTAATTAGCCTCTATGAGCATCATGCCATACGCACAATTGATTTATTTCAATATCAGCCGGACCCTAAAATAATCTTCTTTATTAAAACTCTTTCGAATGCACGCGTGTTTAGAGAAGCCGAGCCCTTTCCTTGTTATTTTCTTCATTTGCAATTTACCGACTTCGTTTATTTTTTCGACACTACTTTTTTTTTTTTTTTGTGATATAAAAATAGGCCTAATCAGTTATACTTCAAAATAAAGGTTTGCAACGAAGAATTTTTCTTTTGCACGAAATGTTCTCGACGGTAAAAAAAAAATGTTTTTAACGTTGGGAAAAAAAATATTGTTCTTTGGAAAATCGAAAGGTTTTTTTCCACCTACGGAAAAACAAAAATCAAACGAAACGTGAATAAAACTTTTGAAACGGTTAAAGGTAAAATAATCGGTGTTTATGATCAATTCTGTAAAGTCGCGTCGCATTATTCCTCTTTTGTTCGCATTCATTTCCAAACCCCGAGCGATTTTTATAACTGCTGCTCCCATTGAACCCGAGCTCTTTCTAATCTCTCACATGCACATGCAACCCTTCATTCTAACGATATACATGAATATATCCAGGCGTAATGTAACTGTTGCATAAGAGAAAAGGTCCTCTCCGCACCTCTACCTGGATATTATCTGATGGAAATGTGTTTTTCCGCTGCTTCTCCGCGACATAATAACAGCGCGATGCTTTCGGGCTCGAGGGATATGTTTTTATCTCGCATGCCCATTTTAAACCAATTCAAGAAACGGATAGCATTGTGAACGGATGCAGTCGTCTCGCGTAAAAATGTCATGCACCTCCACCAATTATACAGCACGCGGTCTGGTGTTTAAATATACCTACACGAGCGATATATTAGTGCGACGCCACAGAACACGACGCACGCCCCAAGTGAACCAACGAATCGTGATTTTGGGGGCATTTCGTTGCATCACGCGCAAACGGATTCGGTAAGAAACGTCTTTTTTTGTCGTTTGCGAAAACTTCATTAAATACTAACGAATTCGAGCGACACACGGTGTATCAGTGTATCAAATCAAATGCGGTTGATTTCGTCCTAGAGCTTATTTTATGCGATTTCATAAAATGCATGAATCAAAAAAATATTTTCAATTGTATAATAGCCTATATATATAGTTTGAAGTCTCGGCACGCAAACAAGTGATAAACATCGACCCAGCCGTCGAATATGGTTTTTAATATCGCTCATTTGTGCGTCAATTAATCCCCGAACATCACGCAAGCTTCGAGCATCACAAAATGTCGATGCACACTCAGGCCACATCTCTTCCCTCCCCTCTGATCTGTAAACTTTCAGAAGGTAGGCTGTGCTCTGACTGCCTATGAGGAGAGCAGGAGCAAAACCTGCCAGCCCCTCAATTTTCTCCACTTCCTGTACTCAAGCAACCGCGTCCCAAAAGAGGGAAAAAGTAGGAAATATCCCGCAAACGGCTCTAAATAAGGCGCCCGGACGAACCGCTCGCGCTCGGCGCGTCAGCTGCCGCGTTCAGAACGATCACGAACGAAACGTTAGCCTCCCGGAGGACACGGCGAGCCTCCGTCGCGCTAAACCGATTTCGAGCGCATGGGATAACGAATCTTTAACGCGAAAGAAAAAAGCAAAAAAGCTCGAAGATATCGAAAGGCCAGCTTAAGCCGTCAAATGTATTGGAAAAATGAGGCTTTGGCCCCTCTGTCAGAGGGAAACCAGTTTCTATCCGAAGGAATTCCCTCAAAACAGGTAAGACTTTTATCGCATCCCGTTCGAGTGCGGACCATAACGACACGATTAATAGCACGCGCTGGAGTGCGCGCTTTGCCTGGAGAAGTCCCGCGTCTCCTCTCCTGTGACATCTTCACCTCAAAGAGATGTCAGGAGAACCGGGATCTGCTCTGAATGCCGCGATCTGCGGTCCGTCCTCTTCACATGCCAAGTCTGCAGAGGAAAAATTAGATTTTAATTACTGCCATTAAAAATCAAATTTGCAATTCTTTGGGTGGCCCGTTGCTTTCTCTGATTGGCAGCTGAAATTGACACTCTGGGGTCCTCTTGTCGCGAGCGTTTCAAGCTATTTGTAATTGCAGGTAGTTTATTTTTTTCAGCTCCTCGGATTGCGTGGAAATGCGATTATGGGAAGAGGCGCGGGTTAAGTGTGGGGAAAAAATCAATCCAAATTGAAATCGCTTCATTAAAACGGGCTTTTTGTTGCGAGGCTCTCGATGCGCGGTTAAAAGCGTTTTTATTGTTTTTCGGACGCATATATAGAGCGGGGACCATGCCTGACACGGAGCACTGCGGCTCGACTGCGTTGTAGGTGATCTCTCCAGACTCGCACAGCACACCGGGAGCCTCGCGCCGCGCGGACCGACCACACGCTCGCGCGATGGTGAGTGCGCGCGACGAGCGTCTCCGCCGGCGCGCGGGAAAGGCCTTCGGGCAGAACGTAACATAGCGCTGTTTACTGACGCAGTGCACTTTATTTCACGGATTGCCTCGCTTTTATGCGATCGCGGAATGTTAGAGAACCTCTTTATTTATTATTATAAAAATTAATTAAATTCGAAAAAGGCGCGGCGAATCACTGCTTGCTCTATAAGTGTCCGGTTTTGATTTTATTCACTTTTATTCATTGATTGATTTATTTTTTTTGCAAAACCTCCTGTGAGCCTCGTACTTTCCAGAGTGTGCTGTTCATCGCGCTTCTCCCTCTCGCAGTCGCAGTCTGACGGGGAATCTCACAGGTCGAACATGGAGAAAGAGGAGCCTCGCTCTTCGCCCAGCCCGCCCTCGACGCCGTCCATCTGCTCGCCCACCTCCAGCGCCTCGTCCGTGCCGTCCACCGGGAAGAACGTGTGCGCGAGCTGCGGCCTCGAGATCCTGGACAGATATCTGCTGAAGGTGCGCGCGATGGGGGCGAAACGCTTCGGGTTATTTGATCTTTTGTGTCGCCGATATATTTTATTTTATTATAATTTGTATTAACGGGTCTGGTTCGTCTCTGCCAGCTTGACATATCGATAAATACATGCTTCTTGAAACGATTGACTGAATAATTAACATTTGTAATTTTCCTAATCTGATTCTAAACTAGACTAAATCGAAGAAGCGCTTTAATAAATGTTTTGGGTGACCTATCGAAAAAAAACAACAACAACGCATTTATTATTATTATTTTTTTTTGTACTTTACATGTTTTATTTTTTTCTTTTTTTTAAATTAGAAGCAGTCTAACCTATTTCTGTGACATGCACGCGAGCTCTGATATAAGAGATAGGGTTCAGGTTTCTGTAACGCGCGCGCGTGTTTCGCTTCGGTCAGAGGAGCATGCTTTAATAACGAGAACGGGGAAAGAGGTTCATATCGAAATGGCTGTTATTTTTAAACACACGTCGTTTAATAAAGTAACTTAACGTGATGGGTATTTTTTTTTTCGATCTGCAAATATAGGCGCCGGTTTTTCGAGGGAGAAGCTGTCCGTGTAGCTCGTTAAAAGCGGCCGGTAGATGTTGTGTGTGCCTGTGCTCTCGGCCTGCTCGCGTCTCAGGAAGCGCGTCGCGCGAGGATCATTAGAGCGCGAGCGTCTCGCTCTTTGGCGGAAACTAATAAAACAGCGCGTGAGCTGATCACGAACGAATTTAGGAGCCTTTTTGTGCATTAACCTTTTCCTCAGCTCGTCGGATTTTAAAAATCTGGGATTAAATTAAACGCGCTAATTTTTTTCGACAAAACGTTTAAATAAATATTTATAAGACGCTAAATGTTCCGCAGAGAACGTGGTTATAGTAATAATTTTAATCAAATCAATAATTGCACATTATAAATACGTTTAACAGTATCACATTGTACTTTTTCTTTTTTTAATTTTTGCTTACAAAAAAATGAAACAAAACAGGCGACGTAACGTGCATTTATATTTATATATCACCTTTTTACACACAGCAATTCAAATTAAACAAAATATGTACCAAAATCGAATTTTAAAATAAGCAACATTTTATTTTATACAGAAACGCGTGGGAGCTGCTCGACTTATTAACTTTAACGTTTCGTTGCGCGCGACGAATATTGCGCGTTTACGGCGTTTTAAAGAATATGCAAATGTCAGTATTTCCCGCCAGTATTACCGCTTCATCTTCACGTGGTGTTTGTTGCAGGTGAATAATCTGATCTGGCACGTGAGGTGTCTGGAGTGCTCCGTCTGCAGGACGTCCCTGCGTCAGCACAGCAGCTGCTACATCAAAAATAAGGAAATCTTCTGTAAAATGGATTATTTCAGGTAGGGTAAGTTTTCACTTTCTATCCTCGGAAATATCAGGAGTGCATGTTAACGAGCCGCCGCTCAACTCTTAATGTCGCGCGCTTGGGTTTAACGCTAAAAACACGATTCCTTCAAAAAAAAAAAAAAAAATCTACTTCAGCAGACGCGTAGTTATCGTCTCGTCTCGAAACCTTTAAAAACGTCTCACACGAGCGTTTTAAATATCAATAGCATCATAAAACCTGATATTCATAATATTCGATTTTCGCATTTGTAGCTCGGTTAAAAAAATCGCAACGTCTCTCTTTCATGTTATAATATTAAACACACAAACGATTGATCTAAAAACCGAAATAAGGCATGGTAAATAATTATCTTGTAATTCTCTAATTGGTGCTTCCGATTCAGTCCTTTTCTGGAATATTTTTAAGCAATTTAGATGTTGCCACATGAATTGCGCGCGCTGGATTTACGCATAAAAAAAAATAATAAAAGGAGACGGTGTCAATGAGAGATCTAAATAGTACTTGATTAGTCGAGTTAAATTTGCCCGTGTATTTTGCTAGTAGGTGACTGAATGGTGTTAGAAATCAAACGCAAGTTACATAATTCGATCTGGGCCTGGTGGAGATCCAGTGGTGTGCTGATGGGAAGGCATGGAGCGAGGGAGATCCCACGGGAAGCTGTGAAGATGCTCCCAGGCTGGAAGGGCACTCAGCGAGGCCCCTTTAAAGTCAATGCCGTGCTGCAGGAGAGGGTTTGTTTTCTACCTTAAGGCCAATAATCTGAAGAGATGCTCCACGAGATGCTGCATCGGTGCCTGATGGTCACGGGTCGTGCTTCCTCGACTGATTACTGAAACCCATGCAAAGAAGCGGGAGATTATGCTGTGGGGTTATTGTGGGGGCGAAAGCGTGCTGCGAAGGTGTGGAGATAGTTGCGGATCAGCACCATAGAAATCTGAAAAAGGTTAAACGTGATAGCAACATTCACACAGATTAAGTGTGTTTTTATCTAAATTGCGGCTTGTGGAAAATGATTCAATTATAAAAGGTTTATTACAAATTACAGATGTTAAAAAAGCTATATATATGTATGTATGCAGATACAATTCTTTTATTTTATTCTTATAAAAAGTAAAAACAGCAAGCAGCCGTGGGGGTTAGTGTCGGTTTCGGCGTGAGAAAATACAGCCGCGGATTGTAGTTTTTTCCCCCTAATTGTCTGAGATGATCAGGAAACGTAATCAGAGATGCGGCGAGCGTTTTTTGACACAGAATCACAGGAAGATCCCCGGAAGCGAAGCGCTGATTGAAAAAGAGACAGTAATAGCTCCGTGCTTGTGGAGTCGAGAACATGTGTTTTTCTCCAGGAGCTTTGAAACGTCTCTCTTGTCAAGCCTTCTGCCTCTTCTTTAAGTCCATTTCTATTACTGAGTGTTGGTGTGTATATATATATATATATATATGTATGTATTTCATATAAAAAGATGAGATCATTAGCAGAAAGCAGCATTTGACGTAATTGCTCGAAGCTTATCCTGAACATTTATCTCCACGCTCTTAATTGGAGTCGAAGAAGCTTTATGCACCGCTTTACAAAAAAATCTTTGCAGCAGAATTTTTCTTAAAACGTTCTCCACGCCGTGAACAATTAGGTTTTAACTGTTCACTGACAGGTTGTTTTGCGACCTTACAGCCGGACATACATTTCCCCGTGAACAGGTTTGAGGTTTTGCGTCGCCCTAATAAGTGGACGTGATCGGTGGACCCGTGGCATGGGGCTTGCGCCATGTTTGTCTGGACGGAAAAGCATCCTCATTGATTCCTCGTAAGGAGATACGTTTGATTGGCGTCGCTCTCTCTCTCATCTGGACCGGATTGACAGCCGCTCTAATCGAGTGTAATTACAGGAAATCAAAGTGGGTTTGCTGCGAGCGCGAGGCGGGGGGCAGGTCTGGCGGTAAGGGTCAGAGCGGAGACCGTACCTACACTAAAAAGAAACAGCCACGGAGGCACGAGCGCCGGGCCACACAGGAAGTCAGAGGAGGCTGTTAATCAGAGCGAGCGAGGGATAAGGACAGGGTGATGGAGTAAGGCGGTAACCCGAGTGGGTTCGTGCCGAGCTGAGAGCGCTGGCTTTGGAGGAGATGACGCACTGAGAAGGCCACATGCACGAACACGGCTCCTCGTACAGAAGTAAACAGAGGAACTGAAACTACGACGAGCTAACGGAGAGAGATCGCTTCGGCATGCGGATATGTCTGAGAATAAAATATTAGGTACTTTTAAATGAATGCTGCTGGGTTTTACGGGAAAATGTGCGACCGCGAAAAGTTCTGTATAGAAGTGCGTGTGACCTACAACGTCAGACGCACACAAACCCCACTGCATCATGGGAAGGTGATGGCCGATCAGAAGAAGTACTATGTCAACCACATACTTCTCGCCTATTTTTGAATACTATATATTGGGCCGTACCACTACTGTCTTTCATACTGTGTAGAATGTGAAAGCAGAATTTCTTTGGAACGGGAAACACTAAATTGATGGTAGCCACCGACTTTCATAGCATGAACAAATACGGTGCATGCCGTTCGCATAGACGCATTCTTCAAAGCATCTTCAAGTTTGCACCTACAAGAAGAGTTAGTTATAATGTTATAGATATAAGTCTCTATTATGCCTTCGAGACGCACGCGTACAAGTGCTAAGGCATGGAGAAGCGCGTCTCAAAAAGTCGTAAGATTATTGCACACGCTATTATTGTACTTGGTTTAGAGCAAAAGAGCAAGCGATGCTCGTCTTAGCAAATGGCGCTGAGAGGGAGCTTTCCCGCAGATTATCCTACTTCCAGAGTGTATCACATTTAATCTACTTCCACGAGCTTCTCTCTCTTCCAGCCAAAGGTGACTTTCTCCGGCTCCGAGGGAAACGCTTTGGATTTTCCCCCGGCGAGTTACGATAAATCCAGAACGAGCACAACGGCGCGCGATCAAACGCGCGGCGGATCTGAACAAAAGCAAAAGCCCCTTAAGATCCTCATGGCTTTTCTGAAAGGTTTTGCGGTAGATGAACTGCCATGACAGATTACGGCTCCGTTCCACAGAGTTTCTCCTCTAAACACACGTCTGAAACGCACCATTACTCAGACGTTGTGTTCTGTGTCTGGAGCGATGCTGTCAGGAGTACGGTGCGCGGCCCTTTGAACGCTTTCTGCAGGCTTTAAGACGCGAGGCGTGTTTTATGTGTCGATGCTTTGCGCGTAAGTGGACTGTAAACATTCGATTCGGGTTTGTTTTCGCTTCTTGGCTCATCCCGCTCAAGTGCCGACTGGCAGAGACAAATTATCACACACACACACACACACACGAGCGCCGGTCCGAGTTTCCTGGGGGTCCCTGGTGGGCTGTGATGTCATTTCCAGCGGACGGACGCCCCGAGGGCCCCACTGCGGGGCTTTGGGGGCCGGTGTCATCATTCTTCGGTAGCGTGCACGGCGATATCTCAATATCCCGCGTTTCTTTGCAGTCGGAGGAGGCTGCGTGTGACACTTTGTTTACACGAGGTGCGCCGGCGGAGGGGGCTCGGATTCAGGCCATCTGCAGAGCATTAGTCTCCTCCGGTCCTCTCCACGCTGGAACCCTCTCCGGTCACCCGAACGCGATGTCTGGGTCAAGACAGAGAGCGGCACGGTCAGCCCCGTCCAGTCAAAATAACACTTCATTTTGGCTGGTTTGCACGGCCACGGGGTTGTTTACGGAGTCCCGTTGATCGCAGGATAACAGAGGAGGCTATGAGCAGCTGAACGAGCAGCGGGGAAGTAAAGGTGGTGTACGTATGGGGTTTACAAAGAACCTGATGGGGATCAGCGTCTGCGGTAGCGTCAGTAATATTATATAATGAGATCATTGAGCGGAATCGCTTTGTGGCATGCAAACGAATGCAAAAAATTGTATTAGAATGACGCCACGACTAAAGTCAGCGAATAGACTGTAGAATAAACAGATTCATGATTAAACAACAATAAAACAGACGCATAGATAGTTTTGCATTATGCAAAGTTTTAAGTATGTAAACTAAGCAGCTTGAGATTCATTATATATATATATATATATATATATATATATATATATATATATATATAATAAGTGAAATAATAATAAATGCTGTAATGCTGTTTTCACTTAATATAAATAAAAACATTGATTTTAATGTTTTAATATATAATACTATATAAAATAATATATATATATATATATATATATATTTTTTTTTTTATTATTATATAGTAAGTAACATTATATCAAACTTAATAATATATAAAATAAAAACAAAAATAAATAAATAAATATTTTTAAGTGATGCTTACTTTTATATGTAATGATATAATATATATTACACAAAATAATGCATTAGCTCCCTGCTTGTACTAATTTACATATGCGTATAAATCATATCTGAAGTCCTTTACACTAAAAAAGTGGAGGTGGTTTAAATATAGACGATCGTTCCTCGCATTGCGCGCAGCGTTGGATAAAATCAGAGTTTATGGATCCTATCAGCACAGTTTATCAGCAGACATTTCCTGTCGACCTGCGGCTCAGAGAATTACTAGTGGTTTGTTTGTGCTGAGAGTTTTACAGCCGTGTCTGACACGTTTAGCGGTTATCTTTTGGACACGGTTCAGCCTATCTGCGTTCTGTCTTCGGCCAGTGAGAGAAACACAATACCCGCTTCGCTGTTAAACCGAACTCGGGAACAAGAAGCGAAATGCTCTTATCACTGATCCTAAGCACGCGTGTAACGTGTTTTGCGGTTTATGGGATAGGTATTGATGCCCAAGCCTTTCTCTGTCTCACAGTAGGTTTGGTACAAAGTGTGCCCGCTGCGGCCGGCAGATCTACGCCAGCGACTGGGTCCGGCGAGCCCGAGGAAACGCTTATCATCTGGCCTGCTTCGCCTGCTTCTCCTGCAAACGGCAGCTGTCCACGGGCGAGGAGTTCGGGCTGGTGGAGGAGAAGGTGCTCTGCCGGATCCACTACGACACAATGGTGGAGAACCTGAAGCGGGCCGCTGAGAGCGGTACGTGTCTCGCATGCGCTCGCTTTAAGTCTGGTCCAGCCGGTCGAGCTCTTTAAGCACTTTCCCTGGGTTTTTAACGCAGGAAGCGGACTCACTCTGGAGGGGGCTGTGCCGTCGGAACAGGACAGTCAACCCAAACCGGCCAAAAGAGCGCGGACGTCCTTCACCGCAGAACAGCTGCAGGTAAGAGGATCAAAGGAACGCTTTCGTCTGGCGTGCATCCGTGTTTCGGTCTTACGTCACACTCATCAGCGAGCAATCAACCCCCGCTGCATCGCATATTTAAACTTCACCCATCAAATGTGGGGTTTGCTTTTCTGGAAAGTAAGCAAACATCGCCACAGACGACAAATACCCCTCACTCCACTGACTGAACGCATGTCTATCTTAGCCTCTGAATGACGTCTTTACCTGCAGAGTAGAATTTTTGGACGCTTTGGAGATGGAGAACGTTATCTTCCATGCCTTTATTACAATAAAAATGCAAAAAACTACAGAGCTTTGATAATCAAACTAAGCATATAAATATCTCGCAAAGGCATTATTTGGCCGATACAGAGTGAAAACCGATATCCTCGTGCAGTTTAGTCACTGTACACTGTTATAAATATATATCACAATTTCATCTCACTTTTTGGCCATATGCATAACAGTGCCCAGTTTTTAAGCCTCTGAATATTTTTTTTACTTCAACATATCATGCTTTATTAGTCAAAATCTTTAATAAATTGCTCCTTTAATTTGTAACTGCTAATTTTAAAGTATTTCTAATGCGTGAATCCTCGGTTAACGTGGCACTTGTTGCATGCACAGGTAATGCAGGCGCAGTTTGCGCAGGACAACAACCCCGACGCGCAGACGCTGCAGAAGCTGGCGGACATGACGGGACTGAGCAGACGAGTCATACAGGTGACACAAATCTCTTCTCTGAGTTTCCTGAACGCGGCACACGAGGCGGCTCGTCTTGACACTTGCATGTGTTTTTCGCAGGTTTGGTTTCAGAACTGCCGAGCGAGGCATAAAAAGCACACTCCCCAGCACAGCGGGCCGCCTCAAGCTCACCCGCAGGCCCGCATGCCCCCCTCGCTGCCCGACGAGCTGCATTACTCGCCCTTCGGCAGTCCTGAGAGAGCGCGCATGGTGGCCCTGCACGGATACATCGAAAGTGAGTGTCTGCTTCACTGTCAGCGTTCACTCCAGCTGTATAGAAACAGTAATAATGATGTCTAAGATGCTGCTCAAAAGTGCATAATAATTAGGATTTGTGAGAAGGCTGCATGTATCTGAGCAAAAAGAACGGTTGTCATATAATGTGATGCAAAGCTGAATTTTCAGCATTATTACTCCAGTCTTCCAGAAATCATTCTAATGTGATTTAATGCTCGAGAATATATATTTTTAAATAAACAAACCCCTGTTAAAGTGGAATATATTAAATATTAAACTGAAATTATTTATATATATATATATATATATATATATATATATATATATATATATATATACACACACACACACACATATATATATATATATACTTTTATTCATATTTATATATTATTCAGTATTCAGAAGGGATGCATCAAATTGATAATGATGTTGATAATTAGTAAGATAAAAAAAAGCCTATTTTTCTCTCTCTAAATATATTTTTTAATTCAACAAGCATGCATTTAATTGATGAAAAGTGAGACATTTTGTCTTTTTGAAATAAATTCAATTCATCAAGGAATCTTTAAAAAATGTAATCATGGTTTTGACAGAAATATTAACGATGCTGAAAATGTAACTCTGAAAATGACGGAAACGTTTTTTTACTAGAAAGTCGTCTTTTTGAATTGCATCAGCGTTTCACAGCCTTATCTTTGTTAAAACAGCATCATGATTCAACCATCAGCACACTGTTTCAAAGCAGACTTTTACTGGAGATTAATATTGCGTGGTGTTTATTTTGTTCTGGCTTGGCAGGTCATCCGTTCTCGGTGCTCACCACACAGAGCCTCCCTCATCAGGCCATGACGCTGCCGCAGCTCCCTCTCAGCCGCTAACGACCCCTGACCCCTGACCTCCCGCTCCAGAGGTCACGCTCCCTCTTGCTCTTGACCTCTGAACTCGCAAAAAGAGAGAGAGAGAGAGACTGTTTCCTCTCTGCTTTCATCGGACAGGATTTTACTCGCCTGCGTCTAGTCCCTCTCGGTTCAGGAGAGCCGCGTCTGTGACCTGTGAATTTAGGACTTTGTCACCAAGACCAGGATCTGGACTTCCGGACAAAGAGAAAAGACTCGAGCACACACTGTAAAAGACTAGCGCTCTCGGTGCGTCTCATCTGACTCTCGTGCAGCGTTTGGAGGCTCTGAATGCAAACAAAAGGAATGTAAAGTTACCAGCGTCAGTGTTAAAACATTTAGATTGAAAAAGGCAAAAGCACAAGAGATGCGGATGGGAAATAGATGGCATAGAAGCAGGTGGTAAGACCAATTTTTCTCTTTTTCCTTGCCGAAAGATGCCACGGTTGAAATCTGTACTGAGCCAGAGAAAGCAACGTATGCCACAGTTCAGTCCACTAGTCCTTGCTTTCTTGTTCTAACAGCCGTATGCAAAGCATACCTTGAGCCTACAAAGCCAGCGGTCCACAGATTTCACTTTAAAAACAATTGTACGCAAAGGACTTAAAAGTCCGTTATTTCATTGTAAAAAATAACAGCCATTTTTTTTGTCCACATTCCGTTTGGAAAGCAGATAGTTTTAGAAAAGTGAACTTGTTTCCTTTTAGATTGAGGTGAAACGTTAAACGGTCATTTCTTTAGTCCAAAAAGATGTCCTCGATATCTTCCCTAATTTTATTATTATTATTATTCAGGATGAATTTCGATAACTGTTGTCATTGCAGTTTAACTGCAGTCGCAGGCTATAATTGACGTCGATCTTA
The DNA here is from genome assembly GCF_018831695.1 of Puntigrus tetrazona. Taxonomy (NCBI): domain Eukaryota; kingdom Metazoa; phylum Chordata; class Actinopteri; order Cypriniformes; family Cyprinidae; genus Puntigrus; species Puntigrus tetrazona. The sequence goes on from NC_056708.1 coordinate 958,259, forward strand.
GTGTGAGATTATTTCAAATCGAATACAGTGCTCTGAACGTTTTCTAAAACAAAAACACTAAAGGATGAAGACGGGGTTATCAGTGACACGCGGCCGTGTTTTGTGCGTGAGACAGAAAGGAGGAGACAAAGCTGAGACTAAAAAGAGCACTTGAGTAAAATGTAAAGATAGCTACATGTAAAGAAAATGTACATGTAATGTATTTTTATTTAAGCGGTGTCCTGACTTTATGTGGGAGACGAATGTGTCTGTGTTTCATGGTTTTCTTCATACTAACAGATAGAGCTGTGCACGGGGGGAAAGTCTGAAATTGTAACTTAAATTTGAGACATGCATCTTGTGTTCAGAATGGGGGACGAGGCCTCGACGTTCTTGTATTTATTATGACAGGTAGCCTGTAAGCACTTTTCCCCACTTCCACATGTCTGTTTTGTAAAAAAAAAAATAAATAAAAATGAAATAATTAACTATTTCTTTGGCTGTGCATCGTTAATCGAACTATTTCTTTTTTTTTTTAAATGAATGCATATTTTAAAGTGCATTAGATAAAAACGATGGTTTAATGTGTTTTCAAGTGCTTAAAGAAGCCTATAAAGAGAGAGTGTGTGTGTGTGTGTGTGTGTGTGTACATGTTAGAAGTCATCAAAATTGTCCTAAGACAAGAACACATTTTGGTTTTAAAGGACAGTTTTGATCTACTATTATTATTAAGGCACTATTTACACTTCCATTTTCTTCTTTTTTAAATGATTGAGCTTGTTTGGATGTTAAGTATAAATACGAATGCTTCATTGAGTGCCACAATTAAAGGAACGCTCTTTCATTAAAATGCAGACCCCGTATCTTACTGCTGTAGGTGCTGATGACAGGACCGGATATCAGACACTGCAGATAACGGATCATTTGAGGAGAACGTCTAGATGTTCTTTAGATGGTATGAACGCACGGGCCAGTGCTGGGTCTGTGTGCACGAGCGAAGCAGGAAGCAATCACAGGCTGATGGAGGAGCTGGCAGACCCTTCACGGGTCAGTGTGTGCAGTAATGACTCCATCACTGATTCCACCGCCATCACAGACAGGAATTCCCTGTCAGTCCACATCACAGGAACCGTTCCGTGTCCCGCGTTCTGTTTCTTTCACCGGCCTATCCTCTCTTCACTCGAGCGCTCTTTTTTTACCAAATGCAGAAGATTTTGCATGACGTTTCCCTCGAGCTGAGGAGAAAGCGCACTCGTTCTGGTCAACAGAACACCGTTATTCAGCTGCTGAATGTTTTCACAGCGTCGATGATGCAACCTACCCCAAGCCCATATTATCCATTCACACGGCAAATAAATAAACCTACACTGGTTTGGTGATATTTTATTCTACCGCTGCGTAGCTGAAAGTGCACAACAAACATTTTCAGGAAGCTGCTCAATATAGAACATATTTTGAATCATATAGCTTTATTTTTACATTTCCAAGCATGCACTTCTTTTCTGTGGGATGCACTTTGCAGACGTCAGTGGAGCGCGATCACAAATGTTTAAATACATTTTTAAAGTGAAAATACTTGAACGCATCCACATCCGACCTGTGAGAGCCGGTTCTGTAGCGTGTAGACTCTTGAGTGAACTCATCCCAGCTCTTCCTGCAGCTCTGCACGGTCCACTCGTGTTCTCGCTCGTCTGCGGGGACAGATACACACACACTGCGCTCAATCCGATGAAGAAAAGCGCTTTCCAGATTTATAATAAAAGCACGAAGTCTGCACGCGCGCACACTATTTCTCCCCTTCCTGATTGTTTGGTCAAAAATCGAGCTCCGAAAGGCATGTGTCAAACTCATTCGTATGCGGTTAAAGGCAATTTACATTTTTTACGCGCGGGATTAAGACAACAATTATGAAAATGCGCTCTCAGCGGCCTACTTCACGCGACAATCAATCGCTCCCTTTTTTTTTTTTTTTTTCTCTTCGCCTTCCCAGAGATGATTCCGCAACCAAAAACAGTGGATAATATACTGCTTTTTTAAATGGTTAAAACTGAAAGGAGTTGCTAATTGCGGAGCGCGAGGTAGTTCTGCTGCTGGTGCTGAATGTGAGCGCGCAGCTGCACGCACTTGAGCGCTCACCCCCATGAACGTGGCGAACTGGGCCCATTGTTGAGAACAGGTCTTAAGCTCTCCTCTGATTGTGGGTAATTGCACGCGATGGCCCTAAACGGCCTCTCCACGCGCCTCCCGCCACTTCTACCTGGCTCCCGCGCGCGGCAATTGAGACTTTTCCAGCACGCGACCGGTCCATTCTGCGACAGCTGCATGCTAACGTCTCACTTCATTCAGTCGCTCCCACCTCACGCTCTCCGCATGGAGGTCACACTCGAGAGGAACATTTCATCACTATTTTAAGCCAATTAATACCTCCGCGGACGAGGTCGGTCTACAATTACGTCTCGGTAAACGGGTTTTGGTAATGGACCGAGTTCGCACGGTTGTATTTGCACGAAATTAGCACCTCGCTACTTATTGTTTGCCTGGCGTTCGTGCACTTGCTAAATTCACAGGCTAATACGATCCTATTTCGGAGCACACATGTCAGACTGCAAATACATCCTCACTATCCAGGGCTGAAAGGGTCTGTAAATTATACTTTCGACGCGCGATTTGCACGACAGGACCGATCAGGTGAGTCTGTGTGCTCTTATAAGTGAATATATATATATATATATATATATATATATATATATATATATATATATATATATATATATATATATCATGTCGAACAGAGCAGCTCCAAAAGAGGCTTCCAACAAAACATCATTCCTGCTTGAAAATTAAGTATTTGTTAACAGGCCACAAAGCGCTCTCTATGGATGCAGAGTTCTGTCTTCTTGATGTGTTTGGGCCAAGTCCTCATGGTCTCTCTGTCTGGACAGGGTTCCCACGGTTATGGAAGAATACCAGGGAATGCTAAAATGATGTTTTTCAGTCAGAGAAGCTTTTATTCTATCAAATATTTTGAGTGCGATTTCAATAAAATGATTTTTTAAAATCCTAGTCCAGCAACCACAAATGACTGGAATAGTCTTTCATAAGTCATTCACAATTGCACATTCATTGTGGGAATGCTGTTTAAAGAACTGTCTTAGCCCTCATACTTCCTCAAACTTTGCTGAAATTCATCTCCTTGAATTACCGTAACCCCTATAACCATCTATTTGTTTTCATTACTAATGTTTAGCTTCTTTTTCTTGACTTTTTAAAATTCAGATTTTCCCCTTATCAATTTCTTTCGTCTGCATCCGTTTTGTTTACGTGGTAGCATTTTGTATTCACAAGAAAATACTCCATACAGTCCCTTTTATTTTCTTTCCCAACATTTGCTTTGTTCTCTCAAATTTGTTGCAGTGGCTGTATTTTGTACAAAACACAAATTATTTCTTTGTTTCTGGTAATAATCAGTTTTACGCTTCAGTTGACCCTCCTTCTTTCATCCTCACGTTGAGCCCTCACAAGGTGGCCTAACAAATATGATACACCGTCTCCTACGATCAAAGCCCAGGAGTCAGAAAGGAAGCGGTAATTGTACCTTGTTAGGAGGCGTTTAACGTAATCCTTAAAATACAATCAAAAAGGAAAGTATTTCCTTCCACAGCTGCGCTTTTTTTTATTAATGGCTTAGAATCTCTGATCAAATGAGATTATTCGAAGGCTGGAGGAGCTGAACGTGTGTATCCTCGACAGCTGGATGATCATCTCCTGACAAGGTTTGGTATTACCTTAAAGCAGTGACTTGGGCTGTTTTCATTGGCGAAGGGGTTTTAGAACATGAACCTTTAGCAATTATCACAGAAGCAGGAAACCACTGCGAACCATATGGCGGTAGAGCTTCAGGCTCAAGTGAAGTTATGTGTTACCAAGGAATAGGCGCTAAAACAAGACAAAAGTAGTATTGTTTAAAAAGCATAATTATGGCCGAATATTTAATAGGATAGAGCAATTTTATGTTATGTCCTGCGCCGGATATGAATATCTTCATATGATGACTAAATTTACAATGTTTTCCTGGCAGACAATACAACGAATTAGGCGTCCGAATCATATCTAGAGACCGGACCATTACAGAAATTTGGGACGGACTCTTTGTTCTTTGGCCAGTAACTAACCGCCTAACAATGACATCGCTAAAAACCACCCAAACACTTTAGTAACCTTATAGCAACCAAACACAACACCCACAGTGAAGTTCTCCAGGGGCACAGTCACATTAAGTATGAAAATAAACCAGAATATGGTCCGTACATGTCTCGAAGGTTCAATCACGTTTAATTACTGTAAATGGAGTGTATCCATCTCCTTCTCTCATTTACACACAGTGTTATTAAAGCTGGTTGTAAACAGGATTTCCAGTGCTATCGTAAACTAAACGCCTGCCTGCTGCTGCCGGCTGGGCTCCAGGTAGTTTGCAACAACCGAGACACCCTACGTACTCCCTGAAGCCTATAATCCTGCTACCTCTGCTGGGCAAGGCTCCTTACGATTGTTGTGTAATGAGAGGGGCTTTCTGGACGCCCCCACTCACATTTCAAAGTTTTTCTAGCCAGGAAGGAACCGGTGAAATCATGTTTTTTTTTTTTTTTAGCAGACAAACCTTGCTTCCCTTCTCTCCAGGAATCTTATAGAGGAAACTGGTGTAGTGACAAATGGGTGTGTCGTTATGGAAAGATTTGGGTAATGTAATTTTATTTTTAAAAATAGATTTAAGTGCCGAAATATTCTGTTTGCTTACAAACTGGTTGCTTACTGGTCCATCTCCAAAAAGAGCCAAAGTCTTTACAATGTACCGAACCTCACCCCTGATACAATTTGGCTAATCATTTAATGGAAGTTGCCAGTTTAAAACTTTAAATCAGATAACACGTTTGAAAATGCCAGACCTCATACACTAAATGCCTGAAGATCACACTCTGACAGACTTTCAAGTCATTCCGAACAACACAGAAACATGCATCTCATTAATAAGAGATGCATAACCGATGAAAAGAACCATGGAGGTAAAGGAGCTGACTGCGGTAGTGGTTTTCTCTGATTTAAATGCATTTGGATGCATCTTTGGGTGATGCCTGTATGACTTCTTCAGATTGCAGCTAAGCTTGTAGGTGCTGTAGGTGACATTAAAAAGGTGAATCACACATTATGTCTTCTGAAAGAAACTTTAAATATTAGATACTCCTCCAACTGGATGGAATCATAGACTAAAGCCAAACAATGTTAAAGTGCCCATCATGTACTCCAAGAACTTTGTGATATTTCAGACCGGCTCTAAGCGCCTCATCCAGACTGTGAATGGGGCACAACTTTGGGCAAAAATTATTTGATGTATTCCAGCTCACCTCTCCTCAACAAGCTGCAAGGTATCATTCATAATCTCTGCAACGCAAACGGTCACACGCCAGTGTTGAATACTTGAGGTTAGAGGTTTAGAACAGACAATATTGAAAGAGCAAATACCGCAAACTATGTATTTACTGTTATTTTGGTCATTTAAATGTTTTTTTTTTGGTCGTATAATTTCCCCTTTCTTGAAAAGAAAAGTCATATGGATTTAAACTTGATTGGAATATGCAGTTACTGTGTTTTGGTTCTTCTTGGATGGAGATGATGGTAGACTGGGGCAGAACAGGACATATGTAGGAGACTCGGTCTGCCTCGTGCCTATCTCAAGGGGCAGTCCTACATGACATGCCAGCAACCGCTGCTTGTAATAACCCACCCTCTCTGACTTCAAATGACCAGTGAGTTGAGATTCTTCAGGGCTTCCTCCCATCTGCTTTTCTCGTGCTTCAGATTTGGCCTGCAGCCTGGGCATTTCCGCAGGCCTTCCTGTCCAGGCTGGGCTGCTGCTGCCTAGGACTGCCACCCCCATCATGCCTACCTCCTGGATCCGACTGCTTCTCTGCCCCACAGCTGTAGTTGGACTTGTCCCTCTTTCCTCTCCTCCCAAAAACATCCTCCCACTGGGAACGTAGTTCCTCTTCGCTTGCCTCTTTGGTGTCTGCGCCCTCTGTGATCCTCCATCCTGAAGGGAAGCCACTTGCAATAAATTCTGTCTTCACACCCATTTTGACAAATTCACCATCACCTCCAGGCGACAAAAATAAATCCATAGGATGCACAATATTCCATATTGTAATGCATTCCAACGTAGGAGTTGACGTTGATTTGATGGCCAGATGTATGTTTGAATGGGAATTCTGCTATAAAGTCTATGTGAAGAGTTCCTGCTCCACAGGACTTGGTCAGGGCACACGTCATGCTTAATTAACGTTGGTCGGACGAACAGAAGAGAAACAACAAGCAGGACTATGGATTGAAGGGGAATGTTCACCCAAATATTACAATTCTGTCACCATCACCCACCCATTGCTCCAAATCTCTACTAATTTGTAGACTTTCACATTTTTGAACAACATAAGGGCGAGTAATCCAGGTTTTCCCTCCAGGTTTTACAATAAAGCTTTGAATGTCTGTCACCATATTTTATGATGCCATCAAAAAATTACATATATAATATAAATATATAATTGCGTAAAAGCTAGGCCGCTCCCGAATGTGCATGCTTCGCTAGCAAATCGTTTTCAGCGCAGTGATTGTATCTGAAAGTCTAAATGCCAACAAATATGAAATCAAACCGAATATTTTGGAAATGGTTATACAGTATATCTTTTTTCAATACATTTTGGCTATACTTTACAATGCTCTGGAGTTATTGGAAGTGTTTGGATCACACAAATTAGAAACGATTATATGTAGCAACCAGCGGAATCATAATTATTACATAAATGGAAAAAGACGCAAAAACTGAAATTATACGCCGTCTGTAATAAAACAGTCAGTTTGACCGCTATGGCCATTCGAGGTAGAAATGAATTAACTCTCCTAACTCTGTTGCACTTCTTTATTTTTATAAAATGACAACATTAGAATAAAATATACACACATTTAGTAAAAGTCAGGGTTATAGTTATATTGGTTGCATTTCAATAACGTTATCCCATTGCAAAATTTAAAAACGGTCAAAATGACTGCCTTGATGGATCTAGTGTCAAGCGTGATGCTAGTGGTCTAATCTGATTCAATGATTTATGCTAAGCTACAGCTAAAAGTTCTCTGTCAGACCCGAACATCGGCTGAATGAATTCAAAAACTGTGAAACTCAGCTTATTTTCAAAATAAGTGGTATATTCCTTTTAATAAGCAGCAAGTTAAGAATTTATTGACGGAAAAGCACCTACATCATCAGGGTGAGCAGATTATGGGCTAATTTTCATTTTTGTGCGAACTATTCCTTTAACAAGTGTTACCTACACTAAAGTGTTACTAAATTTCCATTTTTAGAGAAGCCTGTTAAAGGTCGAGCCAATGTTGTCATGTCGAGCAGTCATAGCTGGTAACTACGGCTCACGTGATGCGTCCACTTTATTGTAAGTGGCTTCAGTTTGAAAGCTTCTACTTAGGACGTGAATGTAAATGCAAATGAAGTCTGTGATGTGGACTCTTGTGGAAGCGGGTGGGCTTTGGCTCTGGGAGTCATAACCAGGATGTGGTTTATTGTGACAGGTCTGCGCTCTTGTGTAAGTCTCGGTCTCTGATGTTTGCTCTCACTTTCCAGCCGCATGTGGTAAGGATGTAATCCCAGAGGCCTGGAATTGATCTGATGTGAGGACTGAACGAGTACCACACTGACGCAGAAGTGACAGCGTGTTTGCTAACCCCGAATAGAGGCATGGAGTGACTGACACGTGGAAATGTGCAAAAAAACTCCAATATGAAGACGTGTAACTTGGACATCAAAACACCGAGACCGATCTCAATATCTAACAGATACAGACCGACCACAGGCGCGTAATACTTTGTAAATGATGGCTGTTCTTATTGCTTTCTGCAGATTTTCGTAGGCGAAAAAAATCTGTGGGCCTGATGGTGACACATAAGGAAGAAAGAAAGACAAATTTGATTAGCATCATCATGCTGCTACTATTCCTTTACCGCACACGGGTTGTGTTTCTTAACAATATCGGTAAACAGCTTCCAATTTTTCTCTGTTATGAGCTCAGAAAATCTGTGTGCGTTTCCATACAGAACTCTTCTGACATCTGCTCAGGATGTGTCTGTCCTCCTCTGTTATAGTAACCCTAGATGTATGAAATGGTCATGCAAGCTCACAATCAGACTGTGACGAAAGCTGGGGCTGCAGATCGTGTTGCATGTAGTTGCTTTAGACAGTGTTTACCAAATTATGCATCTCACAATACTGGAAAATACAGCAAGCTGCCAAACTATTCCCAAGCCGACCGCCATATACAGATACCTGGATGTGAGAGCAGCTAAAGATGCACACACGGAACAGGACTAAAAAGACTGTAGATGAATACATTATCACATTTATATACTCAATATGAGGTCAATGCAGACAAATATGAAAGTAAAAATAGCCAACGTGAGAGTGAATAGATAATAAATGGATAGTGCAAGTGTTATATTTCACGTTGATGCATATGCATATACCATAAGGATATGTTTATAGATGTAATTCTACAACTTGGTAATGGTGGTTGTTTATTTTCACAATAAAAAAAAAATATATATATCATGCATCTCTATTCAGTCTGCAAAAATAAAAATAAAAACGTTCTCTTTAGATGTTTGGGGGATGATAACTTTTTTTATTAAAAATACATGTTAGCACAATCTTTCTGTAATAGTATTTATTTTAATAATTTAAATAATAAATATAATTTCAGCATTATCACTTCACTCTTGTAACAGGAGGCTTTAGAAATCATTCTAAATTCTGCTTATGAAGTGTTTTCAGATTTCTTTGATTAATAGAAAAATGTTTTTAATACATTCTTGCTAAATAAAAGTATTCATTAATTTCTTTTGGGGGAAAAATTACCAAATATTCTATACATGTATAGAATGTATTACATTGTAAGTTGCTTGTAGCCCAAAATATATACAATCATGCATTGAATAAATTAATTTAGGTAACAAACTTTCCACAAACTTGAACTATTCTGATCAATACCATGTCTTGGTCTTTGCTGCTGATAAGGGCTTCTGGCCTCCTATCTATGAGGCTGACATCATGAATTCACCTCAAATCAGAGATCCCACATCGGGCAGCGGGAAATGTGTTTTACATTTTCCTTGAAAACAATTCAAATGACTGCAGCGCAGAGGCATGTCTGCCCGAGAGAAAAGACCTACAGATGAGTTATCTCACGATCTCGCTGCTCAATCTTTAGCTCTACACTATCTACATGCATTTAGCTAATCCATTTATGCCACTCTAATGCTTGCGGTCTTATGTGTTCCAGGTGGACGGACCAAAGGCAAATGTTTGCTAAAAGGCACTTTCGGATCCAGAAAGGATTGAACTGAGAAATACACTGGATTTCATGGAACATCGTGTAGAAAATTGTGAATGACTTGCAAGCACACACACACACACACACACACACACACTCACACACACACACACACACACACACACACACACACACACACACACACACACACACACACACACACACACACACACACACACACACACACACACACACACACACACACACACACACACACACACACACACACTCACACACACTCACACACTCACACACACACACACTCACACACACACACACACACACACACACACACACACACACACACACACACACACACACTCACACACACACACACACACACACACTCACTCAGAGACTAAAACTTGCTCTGGCACCGCATGACGCTTTCTCTTACCTGCGTTCCTGAGAAAATTGCCATCATAGTCTTTGATGACTCTAGTGCTGGGATCATAAAAGCCATCACCGCTGTCATAGCAACCGTCAGGGATGGCCCTCGGTGGGTCCCCATCAGTTACCTGGGATTCTCCTATTCAAAGACACGCTGAGGCTTACATTCTTTCTTATATTTTTAGAGACTTGTGCTGCTTAGCTATAAATGATCCCAGTGACTCCGACCATACCTGCTGGTTTAAGGCCATTGCGCCTCTCCGAGTAGAAACGCCTGTCTTTACCATCACAGTAATCCCAGTCTGCCTCTTTATACTCCAGGCCATCAGGAAAACGTGTACTTTCCCTACATGTTAGAAAAAATATTGAATCCAAATAATTGTGGAATACAAATATTAAATATATTAAAATATATTCAGAAAAATATAAACAATAATATATATATATATATATATATATATATTATTTGTTTATATTTTGGAATATATTTTAGATACTTTGTTAAAAATCCAATTTGTTGAGTTATGAGTTATCAACATGATCATATTTATTAATATTAGGAGAGGCAGACCTCTTTGCATATGCCTTTCTCCCAAGTTCCCTCATATTTGCTTCCACTGGAGAAATGCAGCGCTCCTTTTCCGTGGAACATGCCGTCTTTCATCTCTCCGATATATCTGGTGTGAGTTGGCAGTGTGTATTCACCAATCCCCTCCATCCTTCGAATGACAACATGTGATGAGACGAAATTAGACCGTTCGGTTCACTTCTTCCTGACTTCAGTGTCACAGCAGTATACTGCTAAACTGACACGAACAAAAGGACAATTATTGTTAGATGGTATATGTTATTTTTGTTATTTGAAAAGTAATTAATCATATATAAAATGTCATGCCACTTAACAACACAAATATTCAGGAAATCATATATAAAAGACATAATTCCACAACCTTGCAAGCCATTAAATAATATGAAACAGTTTCACTTCATGCTATTTTATGCATTTAAAATATATACAATATATATTAAATTTACCAGGTGCCTGAAAGAATCCTAATTAAGTGTCCATAATTTGTAAAGCAAATTAAAAGTTATTTATTGAATGTAATTATGCTTGTATATTAAATATATAGGCCTAAGTGTATTAGTGAATACCTTTCCCTAGCTTTGCTCATGACGGTTTTATTAAAAACATCGTATAAAATATTACACATAGGCTAGCAAGTGTATGACACTCGCTTAGATTCAATTGATAGGGCATATAAATGTCATCAGTCATCATTAAAAGCCGATTTACCTGCCATTATTGTAATCTCCATCATAACTGCTTCCCATAAACTCCATGTTGATCAACAGCGAAGCGAGCGCGTGATACGGTTTCCATAGAAACACAAACGAGACGTTACTTATTTAATGGTAGCACTCCTCTGGGACAGATGCCACGGTCATGCACGAATAAGCGATAGAATAGGTGATAAACAGTAATCTCAGAGTCAGGCAAATGTTTTGAAAAGTAGCGGCGGAAAAAGTAGTGCCATAACTTCTTTTTTTGTTTGGAGCCAAGATGGCGCCACAGCGTCTCAGTTTCCGCACGCGAGACGTCATCGACAGGCGCCCGTCGTTCTTCGCGCACGCGCAGTTAACTGACCTTCTCCGCGCGGCCTCGTCCTGCTTCAGACGAGGACCTTGGGTTGTGTTGTGGTGCGAACTGTCACACTCATTTCGGTTAGTTTTGGTGGACTAAAAGTCGCACCATGCCCGGCGTGGTTGAAATTCCGACGCTGCAGGAACTGAACGTCGAAGAGGTAACGTTATGTCTAAAGGAATGGAAACGCAACCAGATGTTAGCTTGAAGCTGCAGGAGTAGCACTGCTAAAGACAATCTGTGGACTTCATTTAAATGTGTTCAGCTAGGATTGCATCGTGTGCTGGTTAGTTAAGATCAAAAAGAGTGGGTCTGAACGAACTGCGTAACTGATTTGTTGGCTAAGTTACCTTAGTGTTGTTTTTAGCAGCTAGCTAAGTGTCAATGTTGTGGTAACGTTACTATATTTCTCTCTCTGTGTGTGTGTGTGTGTGTGTGTGTGTGTGTGTGTGTGTGTGTGTGTGTGTGTTATTAAAGGTAATAAATTGGGTCTCTAATCAAACTAACATTGACAGCTGTTGTCTTAGCACACCGTAATATTGTAATATAATAGATTATGGGGTAAAAAGGCATGCTATATGATCCATATTATTTTGAAGATTAATGTCCAGTGCAATAGAAAGACTTCACATCAGACATAACAATTTCTCTTTAATGTCATGCATTAAATTCCCCAGCAAGAAATGCATAGTTTTTTTTCTTGTTAATAATGCTTTCTCTTAAATGTGAATCTTTTTTGTGTTGGGTTAGATGTGATCTCAGGACTGTTTTCTGTGCAGGTTAACGTGTCGTCGGCCGTGCTGAAGGCAGCCGCTCATCACTATGGCTCTCAGTGTGACAAGGCCAACAAAGAGTTCATGCTCTGCCGCTGGGAGGAGAAGGACCCCAGAAAGTGTCTGAAAGAAGGGAAGGAAGTCAATGAATGTGCACTCAACTTCTTCAGGTGCTCAGCGCTTTTACCTGACTTCTGCTTCAGAATCATTAAGATGTGTGTTAATTATGAGCGCGTTGCATTTGTTTTAAAAATACACTCAGTATTTATTTTAGTTCGGGGGTGCTAAACAGAACAGAAGAATACAGAGCTGTTTTTGCAGTCTATTAGAATTAAATAAACTTTTTTTATTAACAGCATGCAACAAATTGTTGTGATATGTCTATAAAAGTCACTAAAGTCTTGGTCTTTATTTATATCACTCCTGTGAAAATGCCCAGCCTGGTTTCTGTCGTGTTTCTTTCGTCTGTTGAAAACCTAAGATGCTTTGAAGACTGTATGGGGAGCAAAAAATACTGTGGAAGCCTATGGGTGCCAGCAACATTCTTCAAAATATCTTCTTTTGTGTTCAGCAGAAGAAAGAAACTCATACGGGTTAGAAACGAGGTGGAAGGCGAGTAAATGATGGCTGCGTGACCACAATTTTGAGGCTTAAACTGGAAACATGTACAAAAAGCAGTTATAAAAGCAAGAATCGCTTTTCGTTATTTTTTTCATGTAACAAAAAGGTGTGCCGCGGTTCATTACGGCTCTTCAGGACACAGCGTCAACTTTAAATCGCGTGTCTCTTGACCCTCAGGCAGATAAAGGGGAACTGTGCCGAGTCCTTCACAGAGTACTGGACCTGTCTGGATTACTCGAACCTGACCGAGCTGCGCCGCTGTCGCCAGCAGCAGAAGGTGTTTGATAGCTGTGTGCTGGACAAGATGGGCTGGGAGAGGCCAGAGCTGGGAGACCTGTCCAAAGTATGTCAAAGCATTATTTTAAAATTCCCAGTCCGTGTCCTGTACTTCACATATTTGTCCTCTGCCGCAGGTGACCAAGGTGGCGACCTCCCGGCCCTTGCCTGAAAACCCCTACCATTCACGACCAAGACCTGAGCCCAATGCTCCGATCGAGTCTGAGCTGCAGCCTTCTAAGTACGGCAGCCGCTTGTTCTTCTTCGGCTGGTGAAGAGGGGCGGTCGCTGTCTTATTAATATCATGTTCACCATCTCTGTGCTTCTGACCAGACCAGAGACGGCGTGCCAGTGGCTGCGCTGTAATCCCTTTGTGTCGTGTAGAAATGTTAATAAATTTTGCTCATTCAAAACATAAAAGATTTAATTTAAACTCGGCTTCAGTTTGCCTTTTGTGTGTTCTGACAAAGACCACAGACCATAATTCAGCTGTAAAGTTGGTACGGGCCAGTCGTTCTCGGCTGCAGGATCTTTTAAGCGTATTTAAATTAATAAATTATTCATTTAAGTAAATTGACATTAAAATGTTAGTAAGGTTTAAGTTAAGTTAATGTCTTTTAAATTTGAATGTAATGAAAATTAAAATAATTTCAAATCAACATAGCAGATGTTTAAAATGAGAAATGCTACAATTTTATGCCCAACATGAGCTCTTCAGATATGATGATGTTCATCACAGTGTAGCGTCTTCTTTTCCAAACAGCCTGAAGAACATCGAGGTTCTGGAGATTTGGTGTTCAGTTTGGTCCCATTCTTACCTGATGTAGGTTTCCAGCTGCTGAAGGGTTTGTGGTAATTATTGTTTAATGTTCTGCATAATGTTCTCTAAAGGTGAAAGATCTGGACTGCAGCAGGTCACTTCTTCTTCTGCTATGAAGCCATTCTGTTGTAATATCTGTGGTTTAGTGCTGTCCTGCTCAAATACATATATTTATTTATATATATATATATATATATATATATACAAATAATAAACATGGTTCACAAACACACTTTATGTAAGCAATAGATAAAATTTTTTATTTTCAAATCACACTAATGCGCACACACATATATATTAATACATACACAGTACATGCACATTTATTAAGTTTTGTTGCGTTTGATATAATGTGCCAAACATGATTTCAATCTAATGTTTTTGCCCATGTGTCTAGAGATTAAATATGATTCTGTATTTGGAGATGCACACGGTCCATGCACTATACTGTGTGTTTTCAGTAACGGTGTTGTGGCCGTGAGAAATGTTCATATGATCACGTGTTCACCCTCACAGCTTGATAAAGGTGCTTTCATTCATTCACCTGGCCTGCTGTTTCTGGCCAGACGTCAGCTCCTGTCTTAATCCAGCAGCACGGTGTGTGTTTCAAAACCAGATTGCGGCTGTGCAGTGTCACGGACCTCAGGGGCTGGAGACTCGGTCCCCTCGGGTAAAGGCCAATTTCCCTCGGAGCTCCCTCCTCACTTCCTCGCAGGACCCGTCTGAATAACACTACAAGTTCAAAGAGTCAGTAGTGCACAGCCCGAGCGGCACAGGTCAATTGGCCCTACAGGCTACAGCACTGCTGTCTTGAGTAAATAAACCTGTGTGCAAAGCTCCGTTTTGCGGCGTGTTTTCAAACGCTAGCCTTTATGACATGCAGGTAAAAGACGCTCATTGTCCCAGTGAAACGGCGCTCTATCACTCTCTATCAATGTGGAGCGTTTTCTGGGAGGTCCCACATGCGAAATTTAATCAAACCGTGGAACTAAATTTGTTCTTTTTTTCCCTCATATGTGCAAATTTAACTCAAGAGTCGCTCTTGCCCCGTACAAGTCAAACGTCATTCTGGATGAAATTCATACTCTTTGAAGAACAAAAGTACGCCGATGTCAGATTGCAGCCTGAGAGGCACTGCCGAATTTGCTCTGACATTTCCTTGGCTAGAGAAATTTAATAGAGCAGGGCCAGCTTTGTGCCAGCAACAGAGGAATTATGGGATATGAGCCCTGTGGGTATCATATCAAGGGAAGTGCGACACATAAAGACTACAAGTTAACACTGGGGCAAAACTATAAATGTAAGTTTACAATAACAGTCTATTTAAGTTATGAAACAAGGTGGGCTCATGTTCAAATGTTTTACGCTAGGGTCATTGCTAAAATGACCAGGAACAAGGACAATTTTTTTTATGAGGTCTCACTGGTTGAAGCTCACTGGCAATGACGGACGCTTATAGTAAAAATAAAATAAATCAATAACCTGAGAACGCATCCGTTACGTTACGTTAGGTTAAGATTCTTATTTATTATTCCTAAACTATTTCAAGTAAGTACATTTTTCCTTTTAGTCAACTTCAGCTAATCCAGTCAAAATAGAGAGTTGGGACTAAAACCCTTGAGATTAAAAACCTCTCAAAAGTGAAAACAGTAAACGTTTCATACGTGTCATTGATTTATTTAGTCTGAACTCTGACTTTTAACAGGAGATGGCCGCAGATGGCCTTGTTTCCATGCCGTAAGCGTTTATAATATATGTTTGTCCAAAAGCATGGTGATAGATGCTGGAACCTATCGTCAAATTATTTAAAACTCCACCCTATGACCAAAGCTGTAAGTGCAAAGAGACAAAATATTCATCCTGGTAGTCATCATTTCTGTGCTTAGCAAGCCAAGGCCATGTTTTTCTTCTTAAACTCACAATTAGGTTAATTTCATGTCAATCATTAATGGCGTTTGCTAATGTACACATCACTAAACTGTTACAGCGCCCCGTTATGTGTTATGAAAGGTTCATATTTTTTGGTTTTGGGAGTCCCAAACAGGTTGGCATGAATGCAAGTTAAAAAAAATATGCATTTATTTTTACCCTAATTGTTCAACGACTCCCAAACGATTAGTTCAACCATTTTACCAAACCCCTCTGTGATTGGTCGCTTTTATTTAAAGCAGTGTTTGTGAGCTTTTAATTGTTCCAAAAGCAGCACCTAGTGACCAAAGAATGAATTTGCATTTTCATTCAGACCAACAAGAAAAGACCTCTAAGTGTGAGGGCAATATGCTAGCGTTTCCTTTTGACGTCAACACGAAATGGCTTGGGATCCTAGGCTTTAACTGGGTTTAATGACTATTATTTTACAACTTGCTTCTGCAGAACACAAAAGAATATATTTGAAGAGCACTGGGTTCCAAACAACATTGTACCCTATTGACTTCCATTGTAAGACATTTTTCCAAATATCTTCTTTTGTGTGATGAACGTTTTTGGGGTGGACTTCCCTTTAAGGTCTAGCAAGTCGAGCGCCATTGTTGTCACTGAGCCAAAAGTGTTTAACTGCAGAATTCCCCCCTAGATAACCGAAGGTGCGGTCTGATCCACGACTCCCGCAGGAAACGTCGACAGCGGTGGCGCTGACCTGGGCCGCTCCGCAGGTCCGCTCGGGGAAGCCGGAGTCTGGAGGCAGGGCCCGGGGCCTCGTGGCAGCACTAGTTCAGACCTCAACAAAGGAAATGGAGGTCAGTGCCGGTCGACTCTGCCCCGGCGCAGGAAGCACACTTTGGCAGCGGAAAGAAATACAATACTAGACTTTGACAAAGCAACAGCCCGCACGGGAGTCCATGGTGCTAAAACTCTCAAACAAACTAGCTCATTCTCATCCCTACACTGTCAGTATTCCTATTGTTCGCCGCTGACTTTGACAGGATCACATAAATATTTGAGGTAGCGATGTTGCCTGGCGTTACCTTATCGTTCTGCACAATGTTTTGAAGCGTAAGCTATGACCTCCAGAACCTGGACCTGCTGATCCTGTTATATTGGAACAACCAATCGATCGCGGTTTTGTCTCGGTCTACGTGGCTCGCTGTAGTTTTAACTCCTTGTTGCGTCTGCTTACGACAAGACCGCATGTTAAATGTTTACTTGAGGCTTTCTCCTCGTCTCTGATCTGGCGTGTTGAGAGGCGCTTTCATGTTTCCACTTAAAATGGCCTCTCACTCAAGTGGCTTTGAACTCACATGCAGGTCTAAGTAAAATACACAGGCTGCCACAGTCTGTAGTCGAGCGCTCCAGATGTCACTGTGTGTAACAATACATGCATATTGCAGGATAACGCGCGACTTGATCCATACCATAAGTATAATGGGCCCTGCATTTTAATGGGATTAATGTCACGTGTTTGACAGGACAGGCTGATTTTACTCATGCACACATGCAAACTCAAAAGACGGTTGGCAGAATACATGAAACACACTGAACACCTTGACAGTCTCCACCAAAAAAGTGCTATGACTGTTATGAAGTACAGTTGTGGAGATGCTCTTGCTATAGTACCATCTGATTATCCAGTTCATGCAGGCATGGTGTTATTTGTTATTACATGTTATTTCAAAAAATAGCACCATCATCCCTAAATACAAAAGTGCAAGGTGATGACATGGATTTTTTTGACAATCTTTTGTTATGCTTTTGTAATGTCATTCAATACCATGGCTTTTGTCAAAATACCATGATTACCATTGATAGGATGGTATTGTTGTGATGGACGTCGTGTTTGGACATGGTATTCTTCAAAGCACCTTGGAGTACCAAGATATTGTGTTCATGAATGAATAACTTGTTCCCACTACTTATTGTTTTAGGTAAATCAGGGCAGCACACTAACTGATCATTTATTTACAATTTATTACAATTAATACATCTTAAAATATAGCTACAATATACATTTTTCATCATGTGTGAAGCTCTATATCTAAGAAACTGCTCCAAGTAGTAACTTTTAAGCCACTGTTTCATCAGAGCACAAACTTTACATTGGAGATGGACAACCTTTATCATGCTAATCAAGTAACACTTTTTACGATACGCCCTTTTCAATATGACTCTATGAGTCAAACTGCAAAGTTTAAGTCCCCTCTCATTGTAACTGAATAGAAAAGTGCAACCGATACATACTTCAAAATGTCAAATGGGCTTGTAACAACACCAGCCATGACTGAATTTTTATGTTTAGGTGAACTGTCGCTTAACGTGGCATGTGTGAGATCATTACCCACTATTCCACTCCACGGATGGATGCACACTGTACAAAATGATGGTGGTTGGAACGATAAGGCTTTTCGATATATCCATTAATGTGAAATAAGTTGATGTTATTGTGATAGCTAGATTCCACCGAGCTTTTGAAACACGCACCATCCTCGGACCTCCCGCGGTAATTCAGCATGTAAATTTCCAGCATATCCTTTCAAAACAGGCACTCTCAGACATCTGATAACTAATGGCCGCTTCGCTCTTTGCATTCCAAACGGCGTGTGAAGTGGCTTTTCTGTTCTGAAAAGGCTCGTTATAGCTTTGCCGGAGCTATCCATTTAGCCACCCTTTTCACAAGCCAAAACGAGGTGCTACAACCGAGACAAGACAGCGCACGTGCGTGCCGTCCTGACCACACCTGAGCAAGAGCACAAAACGGTCTACTTAAGCTTGTTTATCAAGCGCGCCCTCTCGCAATAACCGTTATTTTGGCGCGAACGCGCGCGTGTTGAAATTGAAAGGTGTCAGCGCATGAACGCTTGTTTATTTTCTGAATTGGCTGCATAATGCGATATTGCACTGGGCAGAAGTTAAAGTTTTCGAAAAGTGTCAGTGCGTCACAAATCGTTTGCAAACCGTTACTGAAGTACGTGATGACACGCGGCGTCTAAACGCATCACGGCCTTCCTGCAGGTGTCTCCACGCTTTTCCAAAGATTAATTGCAGAGCTTCATCCACCGTATGCCTGTGGCAACGTAACCGTTTGTACATGGCAATTCCGCTGCGTCCTCTGGGGCGTACACACGCTTTGAATGCAACAAGCCTGGCTGGAGGCTCCATACTTGACTTCATATTGTATATAGATAGATAAACAAATAGTGGAGTGATTGATTGCTCATTAAAAGAGGTTCCAGTGAATGACAGACCCAGCTGTTGACAGCTGCGAGGGGATGTGGAGGAGGGCAGCTGATGAGGGCATGGGGCTCTGGATTTGAAAAGGAGGAAAACGGGCCCAGCGGCGCAGATCCTCTTGGGCCAGCCCTGTGTTTGTGTTGGCTCGTGACCAGCCTCCCATTTCTCCTTCTGAGATACAGCTTTCAGGACTATTTACAGCCCTGGCCACAGCGTTCGTGCAAGCTCCAAATCCTTTTCTCTCTCTCTCTTTTTCCTCTCTCACTCATTACCCTCATTTTTGACAGAGGGGCAGTGTTATATATGGCATTGTTTGTTGAAACTTCAACCTCGATTCATTGGTTTCGCTCAATGAAGGAGAATAATCACAGTATCCTCGGGGCAAGACTTGGCCGAGGATGAACTGAGATGTTCAGGGGATAGTTTAGCCAAAATTAAACTTCTAGTCATCACCCTCATTAAGAAAAGCATAAAAGGTGAGTTTTTATCGTAGTGACAGTGTCAATAAAAAACAAAAGGCAAGAACCAAGTAGCCTATGTAAAGAAAAAAAAATAGGTTACACGAGAAAACAATAAAAGCAAACATGTTTAGAATGATATGACCATTTTTTTAGGTGCAATGCAATTAAATTGCTGTATTCCCAACATTATCCCATGGACTATCTTTCCATCCACTTCTTTAATTTTTCCTTTTTTTACTGAGATAGAGTTACATCATAGGCATGGGCTCTCCAGCCAACGCATGCGTTCATCAAACAGACCTCTACAGTTTTTCTTTTAAACTCAAACTATTTGCTGTCTTTCTATACTGACATATTCCTGTAGGGCCATTTCCTTGATTTCTCCAAACATCTTGGCACCGTCTTGTAGGCAGCAGCCTGTATTTGTTGCTCCCAAGCAAATGTATACAGCACGATCTCATGTCGGCTCACTTGTTGGCACTGCGCTGAATGCTCCTTGCAGGCAGTTGCTCATTTCCCTTACGTATCTGCCTACATGTCATTTTAATGCATTTGTGTATGTGGTTTCAGGGCTTTTGGAGAGAGCGGTAAAGGGGAGGAGGTGCAGGATGGAGACATTCTTTTTCTGTGTGCTCATCTAAACAGATCGAGTTAAAAGCTGTGCTGAGCGGCCGAGCTGCTTTGGTGGTACGTATCTGACTCTGCTCGGAGCCGGGTTTGAGTTTCCTATGGATGTCAAGGTGTGTTAAGCTTTCCCTGCAACTCGAGTTTCTCGGGCCACGGTGGGCCATCAGTCACTGCGGACCACCTCCCACTCCAAGCCTGGATCTGATCCACACGCTTCTAAGCTCTGGGAGTCCCAAACCCTTCACCTTCTAATGTCCATTTTCAAGCCTTTTATTGTCGTTAACATTTCAATAGTTTACCATAGTTTCAGTGCAACTACAAGTATGTTTGTTTTAAAGTGGACAGTATAAAATATATGGTCACTTTCCTACTGTTTGTTAATTGTCGTGCAAGTTCAACCCTGAAGCTTATGTAGTGCTGAGCCATCCAAATTTTTTGGTTAACCAGTATCACCAGATAGACCATGCTGGTCAACCATCTAGACCGTCTGTGAACCATACTGTAATTTACGTTGTTCACTGAAAACCTAGCTCTTTTGAATTCTTTCATGAACCTAAGGTGCTCGGTGAAGAATCTTATTTTTAACCTTCTCATGTACCTGCCGTCTTTCTCTTTCTTGTGTCTTCCCTCAACTTCCAGGTTTTATTGAATCATACGGTTTGACCGCCACGTCATCTGGAGCTTCTGTGGAGTTTTCCAGCTGCATTGGCTCTGCGACATTATTTAGTGGTTGTTTCATTCAGCAGAATGTTTCCGCGTGCCGCCCGGACGTCCAAGTAAAGCCACGAGTCACTTATAAAAGGAGGTGTGTTTGTTCCAGGTGACCACAGGATAGTGTGGGTCGGAAGAATCCTGTTTACTGCTGAAAGCCACACTGTTGCAGCTGCTCACTGGGAACGAGCGGCAAATCCAGGGAAGTCGAGAGCTTAGTCACTGGTTGGACGACACAATAGTCTTGGCGGTTGACATGAGAATGCGAAAGGATCTGGACTGTCCAGCTCATTGTTTAGAGAGACCTCTGCACACTGTAATGAAGTCAGAATTCCTCTGTTTGTGATGGATTCGTTCAGCCATCCTGGAAATCAAAAGAAGGATGTGAGGATCAGTTCGTGCTCGCGGTGTGTGTCGGTGTGTTAAAGGTTCAGATTATATTTACACCGCAGACCTCATTCAGTGACAGGAAGGCTGGAAGTGTTTAGCTGGTAGAAGGATCCTGAATCCAATTCTGTTTTGTCACTCAATGTAAAGGTCAGTGCTTTTGACATGATTACAACCATATTCATCGGGTCTCATGACATCATTCTTGTTTACCGTGACCTTTCTGGCCTTTCCACTTCCACCAGCTATTTAGATTAACGCCGAATGACAACAGATCTTACAGAGATCAACAGCTAACAGAGCTTGACTTGCAAATGGTGGTCGAAACATATGGGGTTTTCATAGACATAATTGCTGAAACTAAATGAACATTCAGTCGACACAAATTCATTCAGGAATGTTTGAGGGGAAAACTGGAAGACCTCTATACTATCAGAGAGTAAAACCAAACCTCGGTAGCTACCATGAAATTTCAAAAATTAAGAATTAGGTTACACTTTAGAAGTACTACTAACTTAGTTACTTTGTAACTACATATTAACTGTAAACTGCATGTCTACTAACTCTCAGACTGTTGGGGTAGGTTCAGGGTTAGTAGACATATTCTTCTCATTGTCTATATGAAGTATGTTGTGGAGCCATCAAACGATAGATATTAAACAGACAGTCTACTAATACTCTAATAATGACTGCTAGTTGACATGTAGTCTCACAGTTACTTACAGTTAGTAGAATATCTCAAGCGGACTATCCAAATAAAGTGTTACCAAGAATTAGCTTCATTTAAATTATTTTAGCCTGAATGCAACGGAAACCAAATGTCAAACCACAGAAAGCGAATCTTTGACAAACTTTGCTTTTGTTGTTCAAAATGCTCAAAGTCACATTAATTGATTGATTTAATTTAAGTCTACTTTCTTACAGGATTGTCTCTAATGAATGGTTGGGGGCGAGCGCACACAATCCTCCCCAACACCCTTCATGAGGCGCAGCCATGATTTCTTGCATTCACATTCAAATTGCAATTCCTGTTTGTTACTTGATTGAATTGTGAATGGTTTACGACCCTGGTAAGTGTAGTTTGATGGTTGAGGGAATAATTAAATGTGTGTGTTTTTTACAAAGTGAGTAATTGCATTAAATTACCATGTTAAATTGGCCCTGCTTTATACACTTAGTCATTGTAGCTTAGCTATTATTGTAGTAATGCCAGCTGAAGAAAGAACAGGTGGTAATTAAATAATTAATATTAGCCATTTTTAAATATATTTAATTCTCAATCAAAATGAGCATTTTTGTTTTTGAGTTTTGGCTTAGTGGGCTTGGTTACGATTTCGGTGCATGGCTAATTAGGGTTATCCATGTGATTTCTTGTAATTAGCCAGTTGAGTCGAACACTTGCAAGGGGAGATTGGTTAACCAATTTGTGGACGTGAAGGGCAAAGACAGTAGCTGAACCGCACCTTGAGTCCTCAGTTCATGCCAGGCAACCGCGTGGTTCGGGTGTTATGTGTGAACACTGATGTGATGTGATGTGATGTGAGTGAGAGATGGAGTCCAGTCCACCCGTCCAACTTCCTGAACACAAATAAGCACCTCACTTCCACGTTTGCCTTGCCTGTTAGTGTCCAGCTGTACACAACTCAATTACAACACCATGGCTTTAATTGTGTATGCGGTGAGTTTGCGAATAGAAAGTAAAATAACTTTTTGCAAAGAAAAATAAACGACAGGGGATTTTTCCTGGGAGGAAACCTTTAGTTTACTATATGACATGTTTCTTAATAGTGCTAAAGTGTTCTGTGTTCTTTAAATAAACAATGGGGAGTTTTGCATAGAGGGGCATGAAAGAATGCAGGATTTCACTGCTCCTCGCACACATGTCAGCAATTTGGCTGCCTTGTGTATTTTGGATGTTAAAAAAAAGCAGCATTTCAAAGTAAACGAAAGAGGGAGAGTCTTATCCGCCTGGCAGCTGCGCTCGGTACGAAATTGCTTTCAGCTGATACTCTGCAGCTCAAACTTGCTTGGGTAATGTCAAGTGATGCATTGCAATACTGAGAAAACAACACAGACAAAAATAAATAAGGGGAGAGAAAATGGTGGAAAGTTCCTGCTTATCCTTGGCCTTCACCTCTGAGGTCCTTGTTCGGCGTTGTCCATCTAGGCCTGGGATAAGTAGTAGATAAAAAGACATTGTGACACTGTGACGAATTTTTAAATGGCACATGTATGTATTTTTCAATCCATAAAAAGGTGGACTTTTTTCTTATCATAATTTAACATTTCATTAACAGAGTTGTTTGGTATGCCAGTGTCACTTAAGTCACTACTATAATAAGTTTTAATATTCATGCTTTTTTTTGACATGTTTGTTCTGACTCTAAATCTAGACAATGATAATCAGTAAAGTGTTGCATGTCGCAATGCATGTGGGATGGTTTCCGAGCCCCGCATCCCAACCCTCCCCCTTTGACCTGACAAACCTCTCTGGACCACTTTCATGCAAGCCAGGCTCAGTTTAGCAGCAATATGAAATGATACCACAGAAATAGCTACAGAACGGCAGACACAGTTGTCAAGTTAACACATGCCTAGTACTGAGAGCAACTTAAATGAGTGGTGATGTCCGTTTTAATGAGTCACCCCTGCCTGTAACCAGTAGAGATCTATTACCTCATTATGAAAGCTCTGAAATGGAGCTCTTTTGCAATTAGCAATTTTTTTTGCATAATAACAAAGCGGACTGCATGCTTTCTTTGAGCCGTGAGCACTTGGGTTGCCACCCACAAAAGACCTTGAAATGTATCCTCTCGAGTAAAGCCACCCACCGTGCAACATACCTTAGAAAAATCATCAAATCAGCTTGGTTTCTCCTTTGAAACAGGCGAACGTTGGTTTTGAATGTGGCTTCACCATATCTGCACCCTCATTGTTCTTCTGCTAGCTTCTCGTCTGACTGTAACATGTTCACAGTGTGCAAACTCGTTCCCAGTGTGCTGTTGTTTATACCGTCAGAGCCGAGGAATCTGGAAACATTTGGTGGGTTTGCTCGCTGGGAGCTATCAGACGATTTCTTTTTAAACTATTTTGATATCAGCTCTGTGGAGACTTGACTTGCGCCTGAGAAACGAGACCTTCTGGGCTCTATGGCCTGGCTGCGCTGCAAGAATAAACACAACAACAGGATGAAGCCACAACCGGCCGAGCACTTTCAAGAGCGGAGGCACGTCACACAGCTGCTGAGAAGTTTGGTCATTCATCTCTGAGTGGACTGGTGGATGGAGATGGCACCGCGTTTGTTGTGATATCTCAATTATACAAGCCAAAAAGGTCAGCGGCAATCAGGATATTGGAAGCCCCGCTGGCCTACGGCAATTATGACGGCCTAAATTCGAACCCCAGACACACGCCCAGACATGTAACCATTTTAAAACGACAACCACCTTCTAGGCAAGTCTGTTCCTTGTGACCTATTACCCAAATGTGTTTATTCTGGGAGCCGCCATTACCCTGGCCACGATCCCACTTTGGAGCTAATGGCTGAAATTCCCTGCATAAGTTTTTGCAAAATAATTGATCACATGTGAGTGTGGCGGTGCGTGTTTCCTCCATTTTGAAGGTGATATCATGCGGTCAGAGTTTTCCTGTGATACTGTGATTGCTTCCCCCCGTCGTGGCCAGGGCAGCGAGATGGAGGCATTACGCCACAGGACTGGAGTGCTCTCATCAAAGTGTGCCGTTATCACCATCACAAACTGCCCTGGACCGCGGCCATGGACTCAGCAAGTACGCAGCGTCTGCCATCGACATGACGTGGCGAGGAAATTTGACTACAATTAAGCTTGAAGGCCTGCAAGATGTTTTGGAGACAAAAATCAAGGGGGAAATTTCAACTAGGTGTTCCAGGTTTTGCAGGGGACGTCCAGCTGCTGCTCTTGTGCACGTGTTGCTTCATTCGAGAGTAAACTTACTCCCGGGCCAAAGAAATCATAATTTGATAAATACCTATAACGACTTCAAAGGGTTCGCTTCAAAAAGAATCACTTGTTCAGTGGAACCGGCAAGTTTTTGGCTCCTACACAGTCCATCTATATTCACTCAGTACTCTGTCCAAACAGTTATTTGAATCCGATATTTTCGTCCATCTTCGTTTGTTCATCTCACACAGACTGTTTTGTATACATCCAGTAAAACCACGGAGTACTGCAACACAATTTTGACTCCTCTCCAGCAGTGAGTGAAGGACCTTCTGCATTAATCTAACTGCTTTATTTTTCGTATTTTGACAAATTTGTGTTTCCAGGAAGTGGCTGAGGTCAGTGCAGCATCTGTTGCTACTTACGTCCAAGATGCATGCGTTGCTTTGTGTTGGTTGCCAAGGAAACCAAGTCTGTGCAATCACCACTGAATGGTCACATCTTCAAAAGCCCCATGAGATGGTCAACCCTGATGATTCTGACAAAACCACAGTACTATGGGTGTCCTGTTTCACTGAATATTTTCTAATAAGGAAAATGCAAAAAAAAACAACAACGACAACAAAATTGGCTATACAATGAAAGTCAAAGGGGTCTGATATTGATTTGGACCCCACTGATTTACACTGTATGGACAAAAAAATCTTATTTTGCTGTTCACAGGAGAAGGAAAATCATAAAAGTTTGGGACGACATAAGGTTGAATAAATAGTGACGTCTTTTCATTTTGGGGTGAACTTCCCTTTAAACACTCACTGATCTCACAAACAAGAATTGATAGACACATTGCTCCTTCCTTGGCTTAAAGGCGCCATGAACGAAAAAGGAAAACATGACAGAAAATTATGAAATAGCAATTCCAAGATGAGGAAAGACAGACGTAAAAAGAAAGTGCCTCCTTGAAAATGTCACAAAAAATGTTCATAGGCTAGACAAACATCTAAACTCAATGTTTCTTGTGAGAAATCTCTGAGAAAAAAATACATTTTTATATCTGACATTAAGCTTAGCTTATTTTTTTTTCTTATACTAAATTCCTATAATATTCCCACATGCACATAACATACATAGGGACTCCAAGTCATTTTTAGAGACCATAATTTGTCCAGTACGCAACCATGTAGTAATATATCCAAAACACCTTAGCATTGGGGCGGAAAGTACTACTGGAAAGTACTACTCACATTTCTTTTGAAAATCCTGTATTTACATGTCCTGGTTGTATTAACCATTTTAACATCACAGGGCGATCCCGTCTAAAAGAAAGAGTTGTTTTATAGAGGATCATTTTGTCAAATGGCTCTATCGACAGGCTAATGAATTGGAGATCTGTGCTTGACAACACTGGCTCACTCAGCTGATGCCTCAGCTAGCTTATTAATTTACTCTTTGGCAGAAGCCACAAGCCATGCTTTCGTCTTTCCACTCTTGAGCTGAAATGTATGCACTTCCACACAGGAAACCCTTCTGGGCTCTGCCAATACTGTCACCAAGGGAACATCTCGAAAACCGATTTATCAGTTTTGGCAGCTTGGTCTGTCTCAAGGATGTACATCTGTGGTTTCCTACTGGCACAGTCCCTTCTGTGTCCTGATGAAGGCTAATGAACTAATGAATCAATTTTACAGGCATTCCATTGATTAGTATAGCTCAATTGAAAGGCGTTCTTGGATCAACCCACAAAAATCTGATCTGAGCTCAGGAGAATCCGCCTTCAGAAGACTAGGTTTGCGTACCGGGGGCGGACGTTTAGCGACGTGTTGTGCTAACAGGGCATTCTCCTTGTTGTGAGAGGACCACCCCTACACTAGTTTCCCCCAAAACTCAACCAGATGTGTAATGAGCTTCACTGCGCTAGTAGTAGTAATTATTTTCACCTGTCCTATGACAGTCTCCCGTGTAGATGCTAATATGCGCAGCCCCGCCGCGGCCCTCTGCTGCTCCTCAGAGACCGTATGAACCTCGCAAACTTCGCCCTCGTTTCCGTGTGGTTATTGGCCCAGAGCTACACCTCTTTCGTAGACAAGCTGAGAAAAGTCTGTCACCAATCCACCCCCACCAAAATCCATTTTTTTTAATCTCGAGTGCTATTTACCATCTCTGTTCGACAACATGAGGATTTAATTTTCCCTACCCTTCCGAGCCCCCATCTTGCTCATTTTTACCTTACAGCTGTTGTTTTGGATTAGCAAAATAGCTGCTGTCAAATAGGACAATCTTTCTCGAGCGCCACCCACTAAGCCACTGGAATTGACAGGCAAATGTCAAGACACGTCAAGGGTTCCTGCAGTGACCGTGGACGGCGGTGTCCTATTCATTGCCAGCGAGCGGATCGGAGCTGGCGTGCTGTTCACACCTTCCTGTGGTTTGTTACATGCTGTGAGGAATGCCATAAATTCTGTGCTTTCTTCCTCACTTCTTGTACGTCTGCGCACACACTTTGTTTTTCCTGTCCCGTTTGGAGTTTCAAACACAGGTTTAATTCCTGTGTCGTTTACAAGACTGCTCTTAAGTTAACAAACTTATATTTGCATATGTGTATGTAGGCACTCATCTATGCAGTGTATGAATTATAGTTATTTTTTCATCCGTAATCGGAGCCGGATAGCCCCTCCCCCAGGACGTTCTCAATGCAGTTTGAGGTGGCTAATTCGTACGAAGTTGCTAATTCACATTAATTTGTACAAATGACCTATACCTAACCTGCGCCTAAACTTATCCGTCACTGGAGTTTAAATTTGTGTGAATATGCACAATTGGTTGTGAGACATTTATGTATTTAATTAAAGCTGCGACATTTCAGTGCATGACTTTCGCAACATATATACATTTTTTTATTAATTAAATACATAATTTGAATCGCAACTTTTTCTTTTTGAAATTTTTGTCCGAACATACTACTATTTATGCACAATAAGTATGTAGAATACGTAAGTACACGATTTGGCATACTCCTAAAAACAAAGAATTAACATTCATTTCAAGGTGAAAATTCTCATTTCTGTGTCACTAAAGCCCAAACACTGTAAAAAAAACTGTAAAATTTACAGTAAAAAAACGGCATCTGTGGTTCCTGGAATTCTACTGTAAAAAATATGAAAAGATTTGAAAATGCAACGCAAAAACTTCTGGGAATGTCAATTTTTTCAGGAAATTACCGTTAAGCATTTTTACTGTTACAATCAGAGTAGTTTTTTTTACAGTATATACTTAACACAGTATCATGCTTAGCCTTTCCATACAGTCCATTAGAGGTCTAACAAACACATGCTCTCTGGAAACTTCATCTTTGTGTTTGTGCTAAAAATACTATTTTAAAGTAAAGTTTCTGAGGTGCTGTTTAACATTAAAAAACTAAACAAAAGAGATGCATCAACAACAATAACAAAAGTCATAGGATAGCAGCAAATGTATTTTAAAAGACCACAAAGACATATTTAGCATTCATAATTTATAATCATTTACGACATCGGGTTTGCTTTTCGTGCACTGATCTCTAGATTTTAAATTAAAGTGTAAAATCAAGACACCCTTTCCAGCATTATAACTTGCGAATTTAATTATTTTGTAGAATTTAATTTTTCCAATTTATATTTTCCTAAATATGGTTTAGTTCAGCTATTTGTGTGTAAATGCAATATTTCTGACTATGTTTAAAGTGCACATAACATTAAAGCGGTTTACATGATGCTCCTCCGGTGATAGTTCTCCATTGGTCAGAAAAGCTGATGGCTCCGCCCAAAAACCACGCCATTGGTTAAGCCTCCGTTGCTATGCTTTAAAATTAAATCACAGTGTTTTCTCTTTTGTGTCGACCAAGCTACAAATGTTTTTCAGTTATCTCTTGGATAAAAACAAAACAAAAATGCATTAATAGAATTTTTTTTAACATGGTTTAATAACGTAATTAAACATAACTCTAAACATATATTTTTTTCGCTGTTACCAAAGTCAGATCATTACAAGCAGCAGCTTGATGGTAAAATAATAGTTTTCATTAACCGTGGAGTCTGTTTCACATGTGCAAAACGGCAAGCGTTACACGCATTCACCAGATTTCCGAACTAAAATAAACACGTGTACAAATATTGGAGCTTTAATCAATGAAATAGTGAGTGTAATGATGTTTCTGTTGAACAGCTTCTCTTTTTTTCATCTGTTGCAGATTAGATGGACCTCTAGTCGGAGGACGTCACAGATGAGCGGACAATGGAGTTAATTATTTTCGGTGTAGCTACTGCAGACATCACCGGTTGATGGGTGATATCCAGCGTGTTTGTCTGTGATTCATCATGATTCAACAGAACGATATGAGCGTAGCTTGAATGAAGGCCCTGCTGATGGTTTCCAGAGCTGTGATTGGACCGAGCATTTAGTGAGGCGTTTAAGGGATATTCTGTTATTATTTACTCAACCTTACGGCAACCCAGCCCTCTATGACCAGACACAAAATAATATCTTTGGAAGAATGTATTCTGGATTGCGTAATCAAATTCCAAAAATTACATTACATTACATTTTAAAGTGCTCATAAGCAGAATACAGTTACTTTTTTATTACATTATATAATGGCTTGATTTGCCTGTAATTACTTTTCTAAACAAAATATCCTACTTATATATATATATATATATATATATATATATATATATATATATATATATATATATATATATATATATATATATATATATTAGAAATCTATATATTTCTGGTTGGGTGACTGTAATTGCACAGAAAACGAAAAGGTCAAACAATTCGATTAATTTGTCATTCTCATGAATTGTTAGCTTGTCTTCAAATCCCTCGCAGTTCTTCCAGGAGCCTCAGTTTGGAAAATACCATTGTGATGTAATGTTCAAAGCAATTCATGACAACAAAGAATGAAAAAATAGTAGATCGAAGCTAGTTAGGTCAAAAAGGAGTAGTCACAATGCATTAGCCCGTGTGTAATCTATAGCAGATCCCACCGCTAGCTCACTTGTAGTCACTAATGGACTACAATTCGTAAGAAACCTACCCAGAACAGCACTGAGGATGTTTCAGCTGTTTTGGATCATAATATAAAGGTCAATGGACCCAAAGACCTTAAAAAAGAGCGTGGAGTTAAACCTTACAACTTAACTGGAATATTGTCCATCATTTGGTACGATCATTTAAGTCTTTATTTTATTTGTCGACCTCTGTTCATTCTGTTCTTTCACTGTACGCTACAAAAAATGATTTCCTTAGTATTTTTTAGTATAAACGTCTAAAAACTCTTGAATCAAGATGCACCTTGACAAGTAACCTGACTTAAGGTATTTACTAATTTGCTTTTTTGAAACAAATGATCAGAATTTTGTACGATTTTGATAAAAGCAAACAAAAACATGCACCAATAGTCTTGTTGAGTCTTCGAATTGGCAGATATTTTTGCTTGCTTTAAGCAAAAGCTTGCAAAAAAGCTTTTTTCCCAAAAAGACGTAATATCTTAAGCAATTTTACTTGTCAACCAAACGCGTCTTTATTCTCACTATTTTTGTCTTGTTTAGTATAAATATTTAACTAAGAAAATGCTTCTTTTGCGCGAAGCTTTTTTTCCATTTAGTTTCCCACTGAATGAAGGAAGTCAAAGCGGCTTGGAGATTAAACGCCGGCCGCTCTTTTTTGTTATCGCCGTCCACAAATGTAAAGAAATGCTGTTGCTCTTGCACGCATCTGCAGATCCTGCCTCCTGTCTGCTTTCTTCTGCTGGCCCTGTGGCCCCTGGATGAAGTCAAGACGTAGCCAGGCCTCACTTTTGCGCAGGTTTCCTTTGAGAGACAATAGGGGGGCAGCGCAGGGACGTTCCAGGGCCGAAGGGCCAGATTTATTGCAGAGGAAACAGAGATGGGTGTCAAAGAGAACAATAGGGGATTCACACAGCAGTGGTGTCCCCAGGACAGACACTTACTTTTAACCAGGGCTCTTTCCCCTTGGCCAGGAACTCCCTTCCTGCAGAGCGGCTAGAAAGGCCAGCTTCCCCCGGTCCGAGAGAGAAAAGAGAGATCAGCATCTGACGGGGGGTCCGCCGCGGCCCCGACAGCACACGCCGCTGGGTCATCACATACTGATACGCGGGACGTTTCCTGTCTCTGCTGGCCTGCAGCCCATTTGTTGATATTGAGACGCGCTGCCCTTCTCAGGGACAGACTGCGCTCGAGGGCGCCCCTGCTGGCAGATAGTAGAACCGAGCCACGCACACAAAGAGTACCGTGTCCTCAAAAGGTAGGATAAAAATCAGGCATCGTTCCCCCGCCCTCGCTTTGGTCTCAATTCGTTCGGCCGTTGAACACAAACAATACATACAAGAATGTTTTTGACCAACTGACGGTAGCCGTTAACTTACATAGTACAGAAAAAAAATCAATGGCTGCCATAAATTATTTTGGGTTACCAGCATTCTTCAAGATGTGTTCAATACGGGTTTGGAACGATTGGAGGGTGAGAAAATGGTAAAACATTTAGCCGCTCTTAAAAATGTAGGACGTCCCTGCATTAGATGATGACATGTTAAACCATATTAAACCAATCAGTTCAAATATTAAATGATAAAACACTTTAGCATGAAGTGGACTGTTAGTTGTCAGATGTTGCATGCGACAAACTTCACCTACTTAAAGATCATTTCTTTGTTTTTATACTTGCATGCATAGAATATTATTGGCTGTTTATTAGTACTTTCATGAAGCACATTTTAATGCCTTTCTCTGCACGAGCGCATTTCAGATCCCGATACCCCATACCAAACTTAACACCCACCCTACTAAACATTAAGAGTTTATTGAGGCAAAAGTCATACTTTAAAAGTAAGAATCGGACCTTAAAGTAAAGTGGCGCACTACTCAGGAGACACAAGTTGCAATGCTTTAGCAACGAAGAGTATAAAATATGCAATATAAAAGTTCTTCCGTCATTAACAGCGATTAACTAAATTTTGTAACAACAATCTAACAATGGTTAATAAATAATAATAATAAACACTATTATTCAACGTTTGTGTAATTTATCCAGAAAGATGTGCATCACTTTTAGTATCAAACTTAAGCATAACTTTTCCCGTGCCACATAGCAACGCCCTGGCAACCTCCACCTAGCCTCTTTTCAAACATGGATGTATTAAGAGTTAATGTAGTTCTTCTCGAATGCATCTGCACAGAATCAGCCGCTGAGATGCCGCGGGGTTCCCAAGGGCAAGAAGCACGAGTCCACCCCTCTCCCGAGCCGCAGGGATCACCACGGACCACAGCTTTCTGCGCGACAGCTTTCCGTCAGACATTTTTCATATTCCCTTTATGACGCGGGGGGGCGGCTGTGGGGGTAATTGTTGTCCTCCGCGCGAGACAAGCGGCTTCTAACGAGCACGCGCCCGCCGAGGGAAAAAGGTGATATAAATGCATAAGATTATGTTGTTTCATTAAGTTCGTCTCCCTTCTCTTTCACAATGCGTTAACAGCCATTCAGAGCATAAAGCGGCGTAAATATAGTGTTTAGTGTTGTTGGCTGGTAATTGAAACTTTTTTTTATTCCGCTTTTGTGTCTGCGGCGGTGATTGGCAGACTCGAGTGCGCGCGGATGAAACGGCTGCCGTGTTAATGAATAGCGCGCTGATTGCAGGATCCCGAGCCGTAAATTAGCGGTGCCGCCACGCTGACGTGCAATTACCGGCCCCCCTTCATGCATATTCATCACGCTGTTTTGCATATCGATCAACAACTTCAGCGCTCCCACCAACAGCTAGAAAGGACTTGAAAAATTCTTCGGTCGGAAGTCGAAGGTATTTCTCCTGGGGTTCGTAATTGGCGGTAACAAGACTTTTGCATCCCACAAAGCCCGTTTCGTGTGACATTTAAGTTCCAGCTCTTTCCCGTGCACCGTGAACCTGTTTCAGAAGCAGCGGGATTATTGCGGTCCAAAGTTGCATGTGCGTTACAATATACGCGCGAGATTAAATAGGCAAACGTTTCATTTATTACACTTTCAGTTGCGTCCCTTTAGGCCTGTCTGCTTTTTGGGAGCGTTTCATCAATGAGCGACAGCAAATGCATGAGGTCTAACAGGCCTAATATGAAAAATGAAGCGCTATATATTTCTCAACTGTGGCGTTTTTACGCGTTGCAAAAATCCACACAAATATAAATGATTTTGGTGAATTTTTAATTTCAGCGTGTGCATGAGACAGCTGACAAAGCAGTAAAAAATATTGCAAATATAACCGTGGTCACTTTGTAAATGTGTTTGTTGCATAACCGTAATATCTGTGGTGGCCTGTTATTGTAGGTTTGACTTTTATTTGAATACAGCATGTCTTTATACCCTATAAAGACCTTTGGCATCACTCTGGCATTGCACTGTAAAGCAGAAATATTAAGTAAAACTTTTATTTATTGATTAAAATCAATCAAATGCATCGCTACGGATTTTCTTTGTTTAGGCTGTCGCATCACACTGAAGACGTTCAGCCTAAATTCGGTACAAAATGTGAAAGAATAGATCTAGGAAACATTAACAGTGGGAAAGTAAAAGGCTGCCAAGAGCTGCATGTTGTGCAATCAAGAGAGTCAGAGTAAGTGGCCCTTTGTAGGTGGGAAACGGGCTTTGAAACAATATGTAGCTGATGAACCCAATGCACACAGCGAAAGAAATGACATTTTAGCAGTGTTGTGAGAATAATGTGATGAAGCAAAAAGATAAAAGATAGCGCATAGGCTAGAAAAGACAAAAAAAAGTAGGCCTATATGAAAATAACGAACTCTTATATAGGCTTTGTGTTCTAGACTGCTAGTTGATTCAAATGAGTCGACTGTGTTCGATTGATTCGTTCGCAAAGAATCTCACCTGTCAGGCTATATAGCACTATATAGTGTATACCTTAAAAAAAGTATACACTATATAGACCTATGTTTTATTAGTATGTCACGTTTAACTCTAAAGTATCTTTAAAAACATAAAAGCGTTTTCTGTCCAAACTACTTTTTGTCATACGCATTTGTGACCCAGGGCCAAAAAAAAAAAGATGTAAGTGTCATATTTTTCATCATCTGAAAGCTGATTAAATAAGTTTTAGGATAGGACAATATTTGGACAAGATACTGCTTTAAAGAAATGCTTTAAAGTTGTCGCAATGAAGATGCATATTATATTTACGGTAGGAAATGTACAAAATGTCTTCATGGAACATAATCGTACCTTAATATCCTAAACGTAAGACGTTCTGGACTGTAAAAAGCACTAAATGCAGGTAAAAAAACGGTTGTTTAATCTGTGCATCAGAGTGGTTTTGAGTGTCATATGGTCAGATTTCTTAAAAAAGGCGGCACTATTAGCTGTGCGCTCGGCAAACTTTAGATAAAGTTAATTGCTATTGAAAATATGAATACCTGAGCATATGAAGCTCTGGAAGCCTAAGAATATCTTCTTCATGGTACAAACCCAACAATTAACCAGCCTCATATTTTACTTTGAAGCCATTTTTTGAAGACGTTGATTATCTCTCGCAGTATTTTAGCAGTTTCCCTTCAAGCTTTTCGCCATTTAATTTTTTTTTTTATATACCCAGGCTTGGAAAATGATATTAAAAGCCGCTGTAAGCTGGCCAGCGGTTGAAGTGTTCACACACAGGCCCTCTCCAGATAGCGATCTCTCCCTCAGACGTGTCCGTTCACATTTCCACCGCCTCCGTCGGGCCTTTTCAAGCACAAAAGCAACCTGTGCTTTCGGGAGAGGAAACGCAAACTGCATGAAAAGGAGAAGAAGGGGAGAAAAAAGAAGTAATGAGCGAAAGGCAAATGCAGGTGCTGACCCCCAGTGTAATACGCATCTGTTCGTATCTGTTTGCAATTTCACCGCTAGCGATCTTTATCGCTGATTCGATTGAGCTATGAACTGCAGTCTCTGGCTCGGGCCTTCCTGGCCGAACGCGCTGGCAGCTATTCAAAGGACCTGAACTGTGTTCTGAGCCTGTGAAAACGTTTCCACTTCCCCTTAGATGGGCTCTGGATATCAGCGGACTAATTCTGCTAAGTGCTCGCTGCGCGCAGTTTGGAAGACAAACAGTAAACACCCTGGCAGCGTCTGAGCTCGTAAACACAGGGACGGCCGCTCCAACAGGAAAGAATGACTTAAGATAAGAAAAAACGCACTAACGACAATAATTTGGCCACGAAATTGAGAGTGGAAGAGAGCCTGATACTGCTTTCCATGTGCCGAGTCCAAAAGTCGGAGACTTCTAGTGGAAGTGCCTTTGATTTCGTTTTTTCCGAATGGACGTTTTTTTTTTTTTGTGCGTCATTAAAAATTCGGTACGAGAAAACGCAACTCTCTGGTATAACAAGTGCCCGGTTTTGAGAAATTTTATAATAGTTTTTAGGGAAAAAAATAAGCATGAAGGACTACTTGTTCTCAGACCTAACCACACATAAGAACATTTTTTCTCTAAAGTCGTGAGCTTCATGACGACCGAAGATGCGTTTGATTTCCAATACGCAATTTCTTTTATCCTTCGTTTCTTTTTAAACCGTTTACTGATAAGGTCTTTAAGGAACAAAAGTGGTTCTTTTATTCGATCGCAATAATAAACACTCTCGCTCGAACGCTTCTTTGGTTTCCTTCGGGTTGCGAGTGTTTTAAGTAGTGGTCTCCGTCGGCTTTGGCTTTAATGACAGCTGCTCTTGAGCTGACGTGAACAAAACCCCATGATCATGTTCTTCGGTATGAATTGAGACGATCTTGAGCTTCGGCGAAAGCAGGAACATTTGAGTCGCACCATTCACTCGACTCGGATTAAAGAGCAGCATCGAGGAGTCGTCAAAACACTTCTGATGTTTTTAAGAATACACCTAAAACTTCCGCTGTTTAAAGGTTTTTCGGTCTGGCCTCACGCTTTTGCACCAAACTATATTGGAGTAGTCTTCAAATAGTCCTACGGTGTGTGACAAAGCACACATGCATGAAAAAAAAGTATCTTAATAGAGTTACGAATAGTTTAACATCCCTCGAGATGAGATGAATGTGAGTCGTTATTGGTGTTTTGGAGTAAACGCGCCGCGGTTATCGGTCGGAGGTGATGTTGAAAGTGAGAGGGAGGCTGCAGGGGTCTGTCCAGGCTAATGGAGTGTGACAGGGGTCAGCAGAGGTCAAGTGGGGTCAGAGGTCGCATCCTGGCTGTGCACTCGCCGATCAGTCCTTTTATTGATTTAGCTGATTTCGCTGACATCACACCGATGCACTTGTGTGTTTTACATTTCCGCTTTTTAGTTGGCATTTGACACAGCCTTCCATGAATAGTGCTTTTATTTAAGCATTATTTTCCTGATGCTTAACATGTCTTAAGATTACGGTGCATCCGGACTTCACAGCCTTTGTTCGATACCTAGGAGCGTCGAGTCCGATGGAGCAGTTTCTCTCGTTCTTCATCGGGTTGGATGGAGAGCGTCGGTCAGAGATGTCCAAGCGTTTTTTTCTTCGCCGACGTCTCTCTATATCGCAGCATTCATCTTATCCTCATGAAAAACGTCCCACAGCATGATGTGACCCATTCGGGATTCATCAGACCAGAAAATGGTCCTTCAGGCGTCTTCTGGTTGTTCTTGTGAAAGGTTCTCCTCTTCCGATCAGGTTCTCCTGACTGAGGCCCGCTCTAGGAAGAGTCCTGCTGGTCCCAAACGTCTATGAGCAGGTGATGGAGACCACTGTACTCATCAATGCTGTATCCTTCATCTGATCTCTGAGGTCTACAGACAAATGTCTCTGTTTTCGTGCTCTGACACACACTGCTCACTGTGGGATCTTATATAGGCAGGTGCGCGCCTTTCCAAATCATGTCCAATCGACCGAATCTCCCACAGGTGGACTCCAGTCAAGGTGTAGAAACATCTGAAGGACGAGAGGAAACAGAGGCACTGTGGGACCGAAGCTCTTTAGTGACCCCTGCTGGCTCTGCTCAAGCACGCCGTTTCAAACACGGTTCCTTTCTGTAGTGTGATCTTATTCTGGTCAAGAAGAGCATTTTGAAAACGTTATTACGGTCAGTCGGTGTCAACTCAGATCAAAGTTAGGGTTAGTGTTCACTTGAGTGAAACACTTTAATTTGCTCCAAACTGTTTTTGTAATAAGAACATATCTCTACACGAAGGGGAGCATGTTCCTGATAATATTCATCAAAAAAATGTTGACAAACCAACATCAAACGGTTTTGCTGAAAAGGATAATTTATTAAATTACCTACAAATATTTTTGAAATGCAATTAAATGAACAAACCTCTCAAAAAGAGGAAAAACCCAATGAACCAGCTGTTGATATTTTTAATACATCAGGAAGTTATTCCAAACGCACTGGATAGAAAAGCACTATTTCTTGCATCCACAAGATGGAGATGTTGTCCTGAGCATTACAGATCTCCTTTCAAGATCCAAGCTTACTTGTACACAAGCGTTGCATAAATATTATGTTATATTTGATATACAGTGAGTTAAGTACATCTTTACACCAGTCTTTATTTTTCTCATGCATGCATACAGACAAAAAGTACAACAAGGTTTGTTTCTTTAGCCTAATCACTACACTTAACTTCTCCAAACCCGCTCTCCTTGCAAACTATGATATTTTAACACAGTATTTTAAAATGAACTCTATGGTGTTTTTTAATATTTAAATAAAATGAATGCAGTCATAACTTTTTGACTGGAATATATTTAGTCTCGAAACAGACTAAAGTTTGATCTCCTTTTTTGAGAAAAGTTCAAAACGTGAAAAAAAAAGTCAAACTAAAAACCGTTATAGAAGTTGTTTTTTTTATTATTATGAAAAATGCACAAAATACTACTTTTAAATGAGATAAATAAAAGTGGCAGAAAACCAAAGCTAATTTGAGATCGATCTTTCAAATAATGAGCTAAAATTGTTTATCTCATTATTTAAAACTTCACCATTTTTAAAACGAGCGAGATTTAGTTTGGGTGCAGTACCAAAGGTTTCCACGAGATAATATTATCTTCCTATTCATTAATGTGACTATTTATAAATATTTATTCTTGGTTTTTTGCTATAGCTGTGTGTGTGTGTGTGTGTGTGTGTGTGTGTCTGTTTGTCTTTGTGTGTGTGTGTGTGTGTCTGTGTGTGTGTGTGTGTCTGTTTGTCTTTGTGTGTGTGTGTGTGTGTGTGTGTGTGTGTCTGTGTGTGTGTGTGTGTGTGTGTGTGTGTGTGTGTGTGTGTGTGTGTGTGTGTGTGTGTGTGTGTCTGTGTGTGTGTGTGTGTCTTTGTGTATGTGTGTGTCTGTGTGTGTCTGTTTGTCTTTGTGTATGTGTGTGTCTGTGTGCGTGTGTGTGTCTGTGTGTGTGTGTGTGTGTGTGTTTGTCTTCTGTGTGTGTGTGTGTGTGTGTGTGTGTGTGTGTGTGTGTGTGTGTGTGTGTTGTGTCTTTGTGTGTGTGTGTGTCTGTGTGTGTGTGTGTGTGTGTGTCTGTTTGTCTTTGTGTGTGTGTGTGTGTGTCTGTTTGTCTTTGTGTATGTGTGTGTCTGTGTGTGTGTGTGTCTGTTTGTCTTTGTGTATGTGTGTGTGTCTGTGTGTGTTTGTCTTTGTGTGTGTCTGTGTGTGTGTGTGTCTGTTTGTCTTTGTGTATGTGTGTGTGTGTGTCTGTTTGTCTTTGTGTGTGTCTGTGTGTGTGTGTGTGTGTGTGTGTGTGTGTGTGTGTGTGTGTGTGTGTGTGTGTTTGTCTTGTGTGTGTGTGTGTCTGTGTGTGTGTGTGTCTGTTTGTCTTTGTGTATGTGTGTGTGTGTCTGTGTGTGTGTGTCTGTTTGTCTATGTGTGTGTGTGTGTGTGTGTGTGTTTGTGTCTGTGTGTGTGTGTGTGTGTGTGTCTGTATGTGTGTGTGTCTGTGTGTGTGTATGTGTGTGTCTGTGTGTGTGTGTCTGTGTGTGTGTGTGTGTGTGTGTGTTTGTGTCTGTGTGTGTGTGTGTGTGTCTGTGTGTGTGTGTCTGTGTGTGTGTGTATGTGTTTGTGTCTGAGTGTGTGTGTGTGTGTGTGTATGTGTGTGTGTCTGTGTGTGTGTGTGTGTGTGTGTGTGTGTGTCTGTGTGTGTGTGTGTGTGTGTGTGTGTGTGTGTGTGTGTGTGTGTGTGTGTGTGTGTGTGTGTGTGTGTGTGTGTGTGTGTGTGTGTTTACCAAGTTTTGCACCATTCAAATGAAGTAAAAACAAAACAAAACAAAACACAAGATTCCTGTTCAAAACGGAAAGTTATTGCCACGATCCAGTTTCTTTTTATACAGTAACCTGATAACCGACGAGCTCTTAGTCTGCCTGCTGGACTTTCCAGATGTTTGAGACGTAAGGCACATGGTTTCTGATCGCAGACCTCTGTGCATCCTCTTCAGACAGCAGTTGAGCTCAGCCGCATGATTTGCGTCTTCCCCTTGTGTTAAACATGTAAATGTGAGGTGTGGACAGTTCATAACTCCACACCGAGGAGAACACACACACATGTGAAATGTGTGTCCAGAATGTGAGGTAAATATAACAGGAGCGTGCCGCTTCGGACATGTCTCCATCACGACACGGCTGATTTATCTTATCTCTCACGTGTTTGTCATCCGAAGCCGTGGGTGAATAATGTGAGTTAGATGATCATTCATGCTTCTGTCGCTCTTCTTTATTCTGTGGCACACAAAAATGAAACGAAAGTGAAGACTACAAGCTTCACAGAGACATAAAAGCACCTTGAAAGTCGTTCAAATGACAAATAGTTATTCCATAGCTTTGTGTGAGGATCAGACTGAAATAGAAGTTACTTGTAATCTTCCCCTCCGCTGAACTCTTACGACCGGATCGCTCTGAACCGAATCACTTTAGTTCATGAACAAATGATTCACATCTGATTCGCTGAAAGAATCGAGCGACTGTTTGTTCCTAGAAACACTGATCAGGGTTGTTACTGTTATTAGGAGCTAAATGAAATAAAATATGTTAATATTAAAGTATTAAAAGAAAGCACTCAACACGAAATTACTAAAATGATCAAATTAAGACGAAAACTCTCACTTTCACTTTATTAATAATAGTATAAAATTATAATTAATTTAAAATAAAATAAAATAAATTATTATTCCATGTAAAATAATAACTTAAAACATATATACTGTAACTAACTGGATGAAATAAAAGGTTAATGCTGATGCACTAAAATCACTTAAAAAAATAAAATCAAGATAAATAAAAGCTAAATATAAAAACTAATACAAATGACAGAATTACTGAACACATAATTACCAAAAATTAAGAGGAAAACTCTATAATAATAATAATAATAATAATAACAATATTAATATAAAATAACTAACTCAAAATAAAATGTAATGAAATAATAAATATTACATGAAACACTTACAAAGCATAGAAACGTTGGAAACGCTGAAATAAAACGTTAAGGTTGCAGTACTGCAATCATTACAAAAACAAAAAAATCATATATAAATATAGATAAATATTAAAAAACTAATAAAAATGACAACAGCAGAAACGTTTTTTCACTGTACAAAATTTTGGCCTATTTCTTATAAAAAACATTGTATTTATTAAAATATATATACGGTGTATATATGTGTATTAGCTGTTCTTGTCTGTTATTTTTTAGCCCTCCCAGGGAAAGTTGTAGGAAGGGTATAACAAATAATAGTCTCCTCATATTACAGAACAAAGAGATCTGTGATCCTCACAAACACAATCCCTGCTAATTCATCTCTAAGATCGGCCTGCCCTCCACGAGGCCATCAAAGAATAGAAAAGACTTCATATTAATGAGGAAATTGGGCCGGTTTTATCCACAGTTCAGTTTTATTAATAGACTACATGCAGTACATGTAAATAAATACATTTATTTTAAATTATAATGATTAAAAACTAATAATTTTGGGGTAAGGACTTGCACTGTTTTCTTCAAGAAATGTAAAAATCGACCAGTACCTCCCTGTTTTTTTTTGCATACTCTGACCATGTTTAACGGGAGAAACGCTGGCGTTGTTTGTGGTTTGCTGCTGCGTCAGAAAGCCTGTTTCAGTCCTCGTAACCTGAAACACACGACCATCCGCCTCGCCGCTCTGTGAGATCTGGACACTCGGTCGTGTTTCTAGAGCTGTTTGCCGCCGGGCTCCTGTTCCCATGACACAGTTTGAGAGAAGGATCACGCCGTCAACGTTAGAAAGCTGCGCGTAACATATGAAGCAGCCTGTCCAAGCTTCACGTCTACACACAGATCTGATCAGAACTTGAGGTTTTGTAAATAATGTAGAAGCTAAAGGAGATGTTTTGTGAAATGTTCAGTGCATACACACTGAAAAAGGATGGTGAAATAATTTTCACTCAATATATGTTAGTAGATTTCACCATTAATTACCAATAAATAAAGAAATACAAATAAAATAATTTGTTTTTGGGAAAGTTTTTATCCAGACACACTGAAAAAAATGCTATAGAAATGCTTTTCAAAGAATATTTGCTAGTAAGTGACAGTTATTTACCCCCCTGTCCGAAAATAAATAAAATAAATATTACAACAAACACATTATTATTAAATAAACACAAAAGTAACTGCATTTTGAAATATAAATAGAGAAATTATATTTTTGCCAAATTACAGTATGAATATATATATATATATATGTGTGTGTATATATATATATATATATATAATTTATATTATATATTGTAATATATATAAATATATAATATATATATATATATATATATATATAAAAAATAAATGTAAGTGAAAATGTTGGCTTGTCAAATAAATGAAGTGAATTACGTTAAAAAGTTGAATTATTAAAGGGACAATCAAAAAACAGGAATAAAGTCAATAATTCAGAGCAGAAATATAGAAAATTACAAAAGCACACAACAAGATGACTCCAAATTTTACTAAAATTAAAATGGAATTATCTATAAAAAGATTTTCAGTTTTGAGAGCTTAATATTTGGTCTGTTCCTTAAAAAAATAATAAATAAAAATAACATGTAATATAGTGCAAAAGACACGGGCCGCTTTTATGACACTTATAGTGCTTTATTATTATTTTTAATCTTTAAATCCCCGGCTCACAGTCACTATCTTTCTTCAAAATACCTTTTATTTGTGTTCCACGGAAGAAAGAAACTCAAGCAGGTCTGGAGCGACAAATAACTGCAGAATTAAAGTAAGAA
The DNA here is from genome assembly GCF_018831695.1 of Puntigrus tetrazona. Classification (NCBI taxonomy): domain Eukaryota; kingdom Metazoa; phylum Chordata; class Actinopteri; order Cypriniformes; family Cyprinidae; genus Puntigrus; species Puntigrus tetrazona. The sequence continues at coordinate 1,000,742 of NC_056708.1, forward strand.
GGTGAACTGTCCCTTTAAGGCCGACAAACGCTTTCTGTCTCTGTGTGAACACGGCACTTTAAATGAGGCCGGGTCACCGTCATTTTTGTTCAGCAGAGCACGGTTTGCGACTGAAATACCGAGAAGATAAGCTATCCTTCAGATCTAGCAGAGAGAGAAGTGTAAGAGAAGGAGAGCATAGTAAACACTGTTCTGGCTCATAGAGCTCGTCCTGCGGGCGCACAGAGCAGCCTTTGTTTTTTCATCCTCTTTGTTCACGTTGCAGCAGAAACCTGTTGAATATTTCATGCCGTGATCTCCGGTGTCTTGAGTTACAGCAGTCAGGTGCGCTCTAAGCCCCGCCCCCCGGCCCCTGACCTCTATATTAGAGCACCGTTAGGTACTGACCGCAGCTTCACACAGCACTAACGCCGTCCTCCACGACCGAGAGCACAGGTATGACGCTTCTCTCAAACATACGAACCTCTATTATAACCTGGAACATGTATAGTCAGTTATATCAAGTGCAGGGATCATAATGTATTTACTTTTCATATTCTGTAATGACCCGAAACCGGTTTTTAAAGATGCTGGATTTTTAAAGTGGATTGTTCAGACTGTAATAGACAACACAATAGGTACAGTTAGTCTCCAAGACAGCAGGCTTCGCATCAGAAGAAGGTTAATTGTTTGATGTGGCAAGCGTCCATCTGATCTTTATCATTCACGTTTTGTGCATTGTTTGTTGAGCAGAAAACACGAAATGATGAAGGAGCGCACAAGCTTTTCTGCCGAAGTCATTTGTTATTTAAAACATCCGTCCATTTCTAGCTAAGACTCGTTTGCTGAGTGCATGCGCATTTATTTGATTAAAAAATACAGAACAAAACCATAATGCTGCAAATATTTATTCTTTAAAATATAAATTCCTTTTTGTCATCAGTCACGTGATCCTCCACGAATCATTCTAATATGCTGATTTATTATTAGAATTATCAATGTTGGAAAAAATACATTCACCAGTTTTTTTTCTCATGATTCTTTAATGAATAACAAGTAAGTATTTACTTCACACTTTTGAATTGAAGCGCATATTGCCATAAAACCTTCATATTTTACACAAATGCTGTTTTTTTATATTTTACTGATCAAAGAGTCATTAAGAAAGTGCCGTAGGTACCTTTGAGCGGTAGTGTATATCTATTTATATATGTTCATATGTGTGTACGTAAACACTTAGAGTCTTAAATTATCACGAAAATAAAGTCATAATGCAAAACATCTTACATTTTTCTTACATTTTGAATATATGCTCACAGACGCCTTGCTCACACTTTCAGTCCAGACCTAATCTGATCATATTTAGCAATATAATAACAACAATAATAATAAATCACATGCAATGCAATTTTTGCAAATCTGTTTCAAGCTACATTATGTGGTTTAGCTTTTGTTACTAGTGTGCATCTTGAGATAAAACAATGGCAGTATTAACAATCCTAAAAATAGGCTTGATTTTTTTTGCTGACATGTATCTGACATTTCTATGTGAGGTTCAGCCCTGATGTTCACCTCGGTCTGAGCACAGAGCTCTTTAACAGGAGCAGGCTGTCAGGCGCTCATCACGTCGTGGCAGGAGACAAATGGATTAGGAAGGTGTGAACCAACTCTCTTAAGCAGGCCAGAGTTGAGAAGTCATTTATTACGGAGTTTGGACGTTTACTTCTAGCTGTAAAATCCAGCACGGCGGAGCAATGGAACATTCTTGGCTTGAAAGGCTTCTTTTAAAAAGCCCATTTGTACAGAGAATATTTTAAGCTGGATATCTTGAGGTTAGGTGGAGGTGTGTGATGTTCTTCTACGCCGAGCGTGTGACCCTGCACCACAAAATCGCTCAGAACTACGCTTTGCGTAGATGAGGGATAGACAAAATCTGGAATATGAGGGTGCAAAATATTGAGAAGTATTGAGTTAATGTTGTCCAGCGATGCATATTAATAATCAAAAATGAAATATTTGATATATTTGCAGTAGGATATGCACAACATATCTTCACCGAAAATTAGCTTTACTTAATATCCTAATGATTTTTGGCATAAAAGAAAAATGCATAATTTTGTTCCATACAATGTGGGCTATTGCTATAAATGTACCCATGCTGCTTATGCCTGCTTTTGAGCTCACTTATGATTTTCTTTGCACATTGGTGTTACTGGTATTTTTATGTTTTATACTTATTATTCTAAAAGCAATTACCAATCTATTAAACCAATACCAATCTATTAAAGTACTGAAAACTGTTGCACCTTTGAAATACACAGATAACCACCAAAAGCAGGTGGTGATGAGAAAGTCACTCGATGAACCAAAGCCCATCACAAACAGCTTTTAAATACGAACACATAGAGAAGGTGCTCAGCGTCTTTCACACAAACACTGATCACCGGTATACTAACATACGCAATAAACATTAAATTAACAGCGTTAGATGTAACATACCACCCTAATAAACATAACTGATGAGAAAAACTAAGAAGAAACATGGTCATTTTAAAGAAAAAAACTAAAAATTTAAATGCAGTGCAGGGAATTCTAGGAACGTCAATTTAAGCTTTTTCTGTAGATTTTACAAGAGTTTACCGCTAAGCATTTAACAGGTTTTTACTGTAGCATTTTCACAGTTTTTTCTGTTAAAATCACTTTTTTTGTGCATACCTGTAACACTCTTGCACTATCTGTTTCGTACACGTAGGCTATAACCCGATGATATTGTGTGATAAGTTATCGTTATTCATCAAATATGTTGAAATGCATCTCCTTCTGTGCGCAGAGGTCATGTCGTCCAGTCTATCAGTACGGAGTTTCTCTCTGGGCCGACAGCCCTCTTTCTCCAGCTTGTCTCTGAGGGACAGCGGACGGGCCCGGTCCAAAGCTGCCGTGTCTTTCGCTGCCGCCAAGCCCCTGTCCCGCTCTGCCTCCATGAGCATGTCAGACCTGAACGGCCTGAGCAACATGTCTCTCAACGGCCTTCACGGCAACAGCACCAACGAGAAAGAGGCCATGCAAAGCCTCAACAGCCGACTCGCCAACTACCTAGACAAGGTCCGCTCTCTGGAGAAGTCCAACGCCGACCTGGAGCTGAGGATCAAACAACTGATGCTGGAGCGTGTGCCGAAAGGGCATGATATTGATTCAATGATGGCCCAAGCCCATGCTCTGGAACAGGAAGTAGGTGGACAGTGCCCTTATGGTCCACTGAACTTAATGAAAACAAAGATTGGCTCATAAACATGCTCTGGAAGTCTGATAGTTAGCCACATCAGACACACTGGTTCAATAATTACCTACTCCAAGACTAAACAGTTACCTTTTAACAAAGAAGGAAAGCACCTAAATCTGAATAAACAGCTTTGTAAAAGGGTCTTGGAGCTATGTTCAAACACAATTTGTCTCCTTACAGAAAAGCAACATAATCCCAGGTTGCTCCATAATAAGTACCAGTCCAGAGCATCCAATCCTAAAGAGTTTCGAATTTTAGAGTGATCCAAGTCTTTAATTAGCTGGTTCAGGTGTGTTTAACTTACTCTGTATGAAGGTGGTCTTCCAGGAGAAAGAACGGACATCCTGACTCTGCCATCACCCACTTCGATCATTTAATTGATGTTTGCTTGAGATGAAGGCATTACATGCACCTTCATCTTCACGTTTGCTGCCTTACAGGTAAGGAAGAAGACCCTGGAGAACGCTCGGATCATGCTCGAGATCGATAACGCCAAGCTGGCCGCAGATGATTTCAGAATCAAGTGAGTGCATGAGTGTCTGCAGCCCTCAGAACATCCGCCGAGGATCTTCACGAGGCATTGACTCGATGTGTGCTTGCAGGTGGGAGACGGAGAGCGCCATGTGTCAGTCGGTGGAGCGGGACTGTGTGGCCCTGAAGAAAGCCAAGTCAGATCACGACCAGATCATCGCCACGCTCCGGGGAGATCTGGACAGCCTGAAGGAGGAACTTTACTTCCTGAGGAAGAATCACGAGGAGGTAAGATCTCCACCTGCAAACGAGATGATGAACGCTGCACCCGCTGCTCTTCATTTCTGCATTCTCTCAGGCTACAAACTGGTTAAAAAGCACCGTGTAATTATAAATTAAGAATAGGTGCCAGTGCAATGTTTTTTTATTCTCATCTGATGTAATCCCTGGAATTGATGGTATAATCTCTATAATCCATTATAATTCCACTGTAGAACCTTTTAAAGGAATAGTTTGCCCAAAATGTCATTGTTTCTTTGTTCTGCAGAACACAAGGGAAGATATTTTGAAGAAAGTTTGTAACCAGGCTGTTTTGGGAATGTTTAGTAGGGAGAAAAAATACTATGGTGACCCACAACAGTTTGGTTACAAAATATCTTCCTTTGTGTTTGGTAGAACAAAGAAATGATGACAGAATTTTCATTTTTGGGTGAACTATGGAATCCTTCCGTCTCACAGAAGGCTCTTCTATAAGGCTCTTCTTAGAAGGTTCTTTGAGGAACCCAAAAATTCCTCCCCCTCTTTTATTTTAATCTCTGTGACAGGCTTGTCAAACCCTTGAAGAGTCTCTAGGGGTGATCTACTATCCATGCTTGAAGTCGTTTGTAACTCTATCCATGCGGTCCTTTTGTCTCATGAAACCTAAGATGTGCCTCACAGCTAACCTCCTGGCGCTGAGTCAAGTGCCGATTGTCATTTTTAGGCCAGAAACCTGCTTTACCAAGCAACTAAGCAAAGAAGGTGTACAAGTACTCTAATCCTTGTTTTAATTCGAAACCAACAAGTCCATGAGAGGGTGATTGAGTTACTGTTAAACATCTGCGCAACTGAATCACAATAAGGTATTTAGCGTGTTTAATGACTTAATCTACCTCGCTGAGCATGATTTTCTTTCAACTGCTGCTTTGAAAGGACAAAAGATAATGGCCGATGAGGGTAGTACCGAGAATGTCGTATTTTTTTAACCTTATTTGTCACTGCTGCATCGATGAACAGCAAACAACTACGGAAAAAATACTCAGTAAGTGCAGAACTATTCTCACGCACGGGTCTATTTGTAAAGAAGGGTGTGGTGTCATGGTTGTCGAATATTCAAAATATATCTGGCGTGTTTGTCTGTTTTTGTACGAGGAGCATGCATACTCCCCCTGTGAGCAACATGAGATCAACACTATCAAATATTCATCGAACAGAACTTAATAATGAAGCAACTTCCACCGACCTTGTGCCACCACGTGGTATCAAATTCCCAGCGTTCGCTCGGCTGTCTCAAATCACCTCACGAAACCACTCCCCGATGTTCAAACACCGAGCACACACACGCTGAACCTGTCCAAACATGTTCAATATCTCATTAGGCAAAGGCTAACAGTTTTTGTGGGTTCCACAGAAAGTCGCCAAGCAAAAATGTGTTTGTTCGAACAACATCCTTCGCTCATTTCTTTTCCTGCAGGAAATGGACTGCCTGAGGGCCCGGATCGCTCAAGAGGATGTGAGCGTGGAGGTGGACGCGGCCCGCGGGCCGGAGCTGGGCTCCGTTCTCTCTGACCTCAGGTCTCAGTACGAAGGCATTGTCCATAAGAACAAGGAGGAAGCCGAGAGCTGGTACCGCAAAAAGGTTGGTGTTCCCAGAGGATCAGGGATGCTAGCAAGCTCCCATTAAGATCCTCCAAGACCCAGATCACATTGCACTGAAAAAACAACTTAGTGTTTGTTACCTTTAACATCACCCTGTTAAATGATAAGATCATTTAAAACACTAAAGCATAGTATTTACTCAGATATGTTGTTGGACATCAATGGTTTTGGAACACAAGTGAGGTATTATATATGGCTCTACTTTATTATCATGTTTTTAAACATATAAATACCACGTCATGGAGCTACGCTGATATTTTGGTTAAGTGAAACCAGGGTATTTACATACTTCACAATATTAGACCACAATATTATCATGATTTATGAATGATACCACTATGATGCCAGGCTATTTATGTAAGTTAAACTATGGTTAAACCCTAAACCGTATGTTACTCTAAGCTACTTTGTGGACAAGGTGTTACATGAGGTACTTCAAAAATAATTTTGTTGGTAATATGCAATCAAATACAATCAATAACCTTTATCATGGTATTGCAAGATACTTCAAAATGACATGACATGTGTTTTTATATATGGATCCAATTTACTATCATGTTCAAACATCTTTTGGAAAAAGACATGAAATCAACACCATGGTAAGATAAACCATGGCATGTTACTCTAAGGTAGGGGGGTCCAAACTCGTGTCCTGCAGAGTTTAGATGCAACCCTAATTAAACACACCTGGTCCAGCTAATCAAGTACTTCAGACATGCATAGTATATGTGTTTTAGCAGGGTTGAATCTAAACTCTGCAGGACACCGGCCCTCCAGGACCAAGTTTGGACACCCCTGCCCTAAGGTATCTTTTTTGGACATAGCATGCACATGGAAACCACACCTTAGTTTTTTTTGTAATCCGAAATATATTACCATGTTTTTTATGATACGAAACCACAATCAACCCCAGTCTGAAAGCTCCTATAAATGATGGTATGTTGTGAAAATATCGTGGTATTAGCTTGTGTTCTGAACATGAAAACCATACCCTGGTGTTTTTTGCACATAAATCCAAGGCATATACATGGTATATTTTTGTAATTATTAATGCTCCACATTATTATGGCTGATACATCATCACATAAGACTTGTGTTGCAATTCATCAGGCCTTTAGCAGGATATATTACTTTTTGCATTGTTGTCTTTGCATCCATGTCTTTGTCCATGCATTTTTGTAACCCATCCACTGTGTGTGTGTGTGTGTGTGTGTGTGTGTGTGTGTGTGTAGCTGGAGACCGTGCAGACGCAGGTGCGTGAGAGTAATGAAGCCCTGAGAGGAGCTCAGAGCGAACTGACCGAGAGGCAGCGCTTTCTGCAGACCCTGGAAGTGGAACTGGAGAGCCTCCACAAACAGGTCAGAACCAGGCAGGAGGAACCTTTTAAGGACCATTTCTGTTCCCTGAGTGAACTCTAGAGCCGTGGCCAATGCAGATACAGTTACCGCTTAGCGCTGGAAAGTAAAACCCTGTCCTTTATGTCGAGGTTATTTGAATGACCCAGGCCATAAATGCTCTGTCGCATGCCTTTACTTACTTTCACGAGTCAAATGTGAGCGGCACGAAGCACAGACGCAGTTTGTTGTTGGATTATGGAGTAAAAAAGGGGTCAGTGGAAAGCCTGCTAAAAGTAATACACATGTAACGGATCTCCAAAGAGGAACTTTTCCATCAGAACACTCACTTAGAAACAGGTTTGCTTGTTTTCATGACCTTTGAGTCTCATGCCAGTCCGAGATCACTCCCAGCATCTCAGATGTACTTACTATAAACAGGTCATGCTTGTGTAAATAAGACACAGTTCACATAAGGGTTGTTTTGTGGTAGTTTCTCTGCTGGTGCAGTTATTTTAAGGCACCTTCTAATCCCTTAAATATTTAATTTCAAGCTGTTTCAGTCTTGCAAACTTGGCACAGAGGAGCACAAAAGGACCGGGAACGTTCATGCTTCTCTTTCCCATACGGTCATACTGTTTATTCATTCTTTTTGTAGAAATAGTGGTCTGTGAGTGTTTGTATAAAGGTTTTGCACCTCTTCAGCACCTGAGCAGTAGTCAAAAGGCCTCATTGTCCTGACAGCTCGCCTTATCTCTAACTGGTGGTTGGCAGTTTAAATACGATTACATGTAAAATAAATACGATCAATTTTTTTTTAACTGATGGAATAGCTCCATTTACATGCTAATTATTCACTAAAGACACACAGACAGACCCACATGAACATGCATTTTGGCACAATTCGTTTTGAATCCATGCAAAAACTAATTATAATAAATAAATAGTATCTGTGTGACCAAAGTGATTCTTTGGAAGTTTTACATTTTTAAACACATTTTTTTAGGTAGGACAGGAAACATTGTTAATTTATTGAGCATCTTGTATCTTCTGCACCATTAAAGGGTTAGTTCACCCCCAAATTATAATTCTGTCATTAATTATTCACCCTCGTGTCGTTAATTTTCGAACAGGTGGCGGCTCTGGAGGGTAACCTGGGAGAGACGGGGCAGAAGTACACCCTGGAGATGGAGCGGCTGCAGGCCACCCTGGCTCAGCTGGAGGACAACCTGTCTCAGCTGCGTCTGGACATGCAGCGCAACAAGACGGACTACGAGCAGCTCCTGCGCATCAAGCAGAATCTGGAGATGGAGATCGCCACCTACAGGAGGCTGCTGGAGGGAGAGGAGACGTGAGTGTCCCTGCAGCGTCCTTCCCATGTGCTTTTTGCGACGGCTCTCATACTTACATCAGCTTCTTTTTTTTATTTGGCAGGGTCAAAGAGACTCCTCCACCGCCTAAGAGTGAGTTTATTCATACAAAACATGCCACGTGCGGCACTCGGCAAACACTAGAACAAATATGCACAAACTCTTACAAGTTATAGTCAACAAACATTGCATTTTACATTTTTTTTCACAAACGTTCCTCCTTTCATGCACGATTGATAAATAGTGCAACAAGTTTGACAACTTCACGGTTTAACTATGAAAGGTTTTACAAAGAAAAATTAAATGGAGACATTTCTATAATAGTAAAGGCATTTTGTGTTTTTTTAGGTTTTGAAAGAAGTCGTTTATGTTCATCAAGGTTGCATTTATTTGATAAAAAATCAATAAAAACAGTAATATTTATGCAAATGCAATGAACAGTTTTGCATTTTTGCAATTTAATATATTTTTAAATGTAATTTATTCCTGTGATGCACCGCTGAATTTCAGCATCATTGATCTTCGGTGTCACATGATCCTTCAGAAATGATCTGAATAAGCTGATGTGATGCTCAACAAACATTTATTATTAAGCAGTTGCGCCGCTTCATATTACATGTTTTTTGAGGATTCACTATTGAATATAAAGTAAAACATTTATTCATTTTAAATAGAAATACTCTACGGTAATTTTTGTAATCAATTTAATGCATTCTTTATAAATAATAAGTAGCTTATTTTTTAAGAAAACAATCTTACTCTAAAATTTTAAAGTGTGTATTTGCTACTAAAGCAAAACATGAATAAAGTCAAAATGCATTTAACAACTAATAGTTGGCATCATCTTTTAAGTACTTTTTTACACAGTTATACTGTATGAGAAACATAAATGTCACTGATCTGTAGAAAAACAGAATTTTTTTTATGTACAGTGAAAAACTGGCAGCTGTGGTTGCTGAAATTCTACAGTTAAAAAATATACGGTAACAATGTTTCAGATCACGGTTGTCGCTTAAGATTACAGTTAAATACCGTAATTTCATTAACTGATATAATGTTCTATTAAAGTACTGAAATACACTGAAAACCTCCAAAAGCAGGTGGTGATGAGAAAGTCCCACGATGAACCAAAGCACATCACAAACAGAATTTACCGTTCAAGAGGTTTTTACTGTTCTGGTCATTTTTACAGCTTCACGGTACGACAGTAGTATATCATCTGTCTGGGCTGGGAATGTGTTTGTCCTCTCACATTAAACACGGCAGGAATCTGACGTCTCTGTCCTTCTCTCCGCAGAGGAGCCTGACGTTCGGACCCGTAAGATAGTGAAGGTGGTAACGCAGACCATGATCAATGGCAAAGTGGTGGACGAATCCAGCGAAGTCGAACAGATCGAGGAGACAAAGAAGTAAAACAAGAACAAGACCGTCTGTGTGATTCTCTGTATAAAAGCTCCTATTGTCCATTTAGGAGCCACATTACCTTGGGCCCCCACAGGGCCCCTGATTTTTGTTTCATTCCCAGTCTTTCAAAGAGATCGTCTTTCCTTTCTCAAGCAACAGAAGAGCTGAAATTACTAGCCATCAGATTTAGAGCAGAAACTGAAGACGAATCAAGCGCTCCTGTTATTGCTTTTTAGGGACTTATCAGACCAAAACTCTTTATTCTTTCCGCATGCAATATTTATTTCTAAATAGTGTAGTGTGAGGAAGAATTTAATTGCTTAAATGTTTTGCTGTTGTTTCTTTCACTCTTACTCTGTAATAAAAATATTACATGCAATTGGTGTTTTTTGTGGCCATTTGTGACTTTGAATCATCAATTTTGTACGCCGTATTTTTTATTTTTATGCACACCACAAGATTAAATGCAAAGATTTTAATATATAAATATCAATGCATCAATTTTTCAACATTTCTTAGCAGAAGCTCTACACCTAATATTAGTTTCCGTGTTCTTAGTCTTAAAAAGAAATGATCTTAAGGTGAATTGTTCATTATGTTTTTCGCAGCTTATATATATATACAGCTCATTATTGGTTTAATTTTTATCATTTTAATTATCGCTCCTTATTTGCTTTAAATCACTTCTGTCAAGGTTCTTTCCCCTGCTCAATGTATGAATGAATAAAATAAATCAGTAAAAATATAAATAAATAAATAAAAGTTATGTAATAAAAATAAAATGTTTAATTTCTGAAATTACGAAGTAATTACGAAGTAAATAACATATGCATAAAAAACAAACAGAACAAATAAATTAATAAAAGCTCATTGCTTTTCATAGAAATGAATACAATTTGGAACAGTAGAGTTTGGTAAAAGCCAAATCAGAATGAATTACTTTTTAATTAATTACGTTAATTAAACGGTATGCTTTGCAAATGAAGCATTTAGAAATAAATCATTAAATTGAATTAAATTCTACATTCTACATTTCTCATCAGATCCTTCCAAGTCTAACTGAAGTCTATTAGACGGAGTGTAATTTAATTTATAGGGTACATCAACAATCAGCCTAATAGCTTTTTGTTGTTGTTGTTGTTGTTGTTGTTGTTATTATTTGTTTGTTAAGGATCGTTTCCATTTTATTTTTGTTAACGAATTGCAGCGCAGAGATAACATAATGCAAATTAAACGTAATAATCCTGAACAGCCTATGAGTAAAAGCACTCGTATCAGAGCAGCTTTAATAATCATGTGACGTTTAATCATGTCTGTCTTCTGCACAACAACTGCAGCAGCCTCACGGAGAAGAAGACACGTAACACATTAAATACAAAACAAAGTACCGGAAGCACTTTAATGTACTGTAACAACACCTGCGTGTTTCTAGTAATTTCACTTTGCAAACCAAATTCACTTTTGAATGACATGATTTGAATGTACAGCATGTAAATCAAGCTGCTGGTTCACATCAGGACAGCAAAGCTTTCCATTTATTAAAGGTTACTGTAAGACCGCACTTGACATTTACTGTTGTGCTGTATGTAATCATCTCTGAGATATACAGGAAATAAAAGCCTCTTTATTCTTTCACTCGCCGCTGTTTGAGGATTATGGTTAATGGGATGTGATTAGCGACGCCGGCTTGATTCTCCTAAACAGACTCATTCAGATGATTTGATCTGTGAAGCTCTGGATAGACGGGTGAGGATTGAAGCGGTCTGGCAGAGATCTGAACTCATCCCTGCACCGCTCTGTCTGTCGGAGGAGAACACTAGGAAGTGCGTGCCACAGAGTTAGCTATAGAGGAATGATCAGTTTTAACATTTTACTTCATTTTTATTCAGTATGTGTGTATATACGCTACCAGTCCAAAATAAAAAAGTCCCTCCTGCTCACCAAACTTAAACAGCATCCTAAATATAAACAGCATATATTTTTACTATCTAAAATAACCGTTTTCTATTTGAATATATTTTAGAATTGAATTTATTCATGTGATTTCAAAGCTGAATTTGTAGCATCACCTTCAGTGACACGTGATCCTTCAGAAATCATTCTAAGATGAAGATTTTGTTAAAAAAAAAAAACACGTATTTTTATTATTATTGCTATTTCGGCTCAAATAAATGCAGGCTCGGTGAGCAGAAACCTCCTTAAAAAAAACGTTGCTGCCCAAAAAATATATCACAAATAAATTAAAAAATACTATTTAACCTCTTTAACCTATACAGTTTATTTTATTTTATTTTTTGTTACATTCCGAATATTTAATTATTTACTATTTTACGATGCCTACAGAAACACACTGGTCAAACGTTTCCAGTTTTTTGTTTAATAAAATATTTTTTTTTAAATAATAAAATGCCACCAGTGAGCAAACCCTCAGCAACCAACCAGAGCAAGCTTTGCATGAACAAACACCAATCGGATTTTTTCAATGTAAAACTGTATTTTGAATGATTCAGGCTTGCTGGCTACTTGCTTCAGATGATTAACTTTACGACTGATCTGCTTCACACTTCCCAGTTCAATAAATAGCCCTGGGATCCTCAGACAGCAGCACAGCTGTGGTAAAGTATGGCTGAGATCATGCATGGACTAACCCCTGTCCTGACTCCTAACACGTCATCTGTTGTAGCTCACAGTGAAAGGAGTCTCTGTGGATATTAATCAGGGTCAAAGTGATCAGTGCAATCAGTGCATTCTTTCGTGGAAACAGGACTTCAGCAGGGGATTTGTGTACTGCAGGAATAAAGTGAATGCACTTCCATGACATGCACGACTTAGACACCTGCCAGACTCCTCCATCCGTCTGCTGTATCTTCACACAGCCTGTCAGCTCTCTAATGCTGGGATTATTGCAGAGAGGATGCTGACTCTGGCTTTTTTGTGTAGTCTCTCAAAGCCGTCCAGCTTGGACTGAAGTCTCTGAGACGCAGTTCACTCATTTAGTGCACAACTGGACTGCACACGTTTCGGTGAGAACGTTTGGGGAAATGTTAAGAGGAGAACGCAGCGAATAGGTGTGTAGGTCTAATAATACAGCAGCAAGCAGCAATTACAGGCCAAGCACATCAGTGTCACACACATTACAGGACTGAGTGCATGCTTTCGGTCACAGAACTCGTCTTGGTGATTATTAAGAAGACTATTATTTCAACTTTTCTGTCATTGTCATTACAATTCACGGTTTATTTTGGCGTATTAAATCAGTGATACTACACATTTTTGGGTAATGTTTTGATTTATTTCATTAATTTTATTTGCTGTTGCAAAAAGAAGTCTTTTTTTGCTCACCAAGGCTACGTTTATCCAAGGTTGCCTTCATACTAAAACACTAGCCGTCGACTGATTCCCAGCGAAGTCTGACCTGACCAGAAGTATTAAGGATGCTGAACACCACTGATTATTCTCCAGAAGATGTCGTGCTTGTATGAACTTCTGCCAAAATGTGACCTGACTCTTTTTTAATATGATACGCAAGAGCGAGAGAGACATTTAGCTAGCTGATTAAAAACTGCATATGAGCGATCACAGCTAAATGACGCACACCAATCAATGAAGCAAGCACAATTAACACGCAAGAAAAATAAAATCACGAGCACGACCACGCACCAGTGACATACAGCTCTCTGGCTGCTCTGAAATGAGACAATAAACACGCAGAATAAGGGCTATAATATGAAAAATCTGCAAATTATTGTTGCTAAAGAGTTTTTAAGCCTTTAAAAACCGTTGGAGCTGTTAGCGCCACCGCTAAGATTAGTGCAGGCTTAGGCCATGATAACAGTTTTACATAAGCACAGTCTAGACAGATGTACAGGATAAACCATTATTTAGTGTTAGTGAAGGGTCTACAAAGACAGAGTTTTAGGGGTGCAATGTGTAAAATTTAAGAGGATTTATTGATGAAGTGTAGAAGTGTACACACAATGAACAGTTACGCTTCATTAGCTTAGCATGAGCTACTTATACACACACACACACACACACACACAACACACACACACACACACCGCGGGTCCCCTTTCGGAAAAGCCGCCATCTTGTTTGTACAGTAGCCGGTTAAGGACAAACAGAGCGCGTTTCGTCACTACACAACACTGACACAACAATAATAGGCATATTTGCAAAAACGTATCGAATAATTACGTGAATATATTTCTTAATTTACTTTGTAAAGATATATCTTAATCCTGTATCGGACACCGCAGCCGCTGAAAGAGCCGTTGGCTGTAATTCACAACCTCGCCACTAGACGCCGCTAAAACGCACAGCGCAAAGCTTTGGAAATAGAAAACGCAATTAATTAACGAGTCGTCTAAACGTTCAGCCACGACCAGAAATAAGTCACGTAGAAATAACAGCCTGTTTTAAAGCGTAGGGTCCTTCGAGGCTTCTCAGTCATTGCATAGGAAACAGCATCAATGCACTCTCACTATTGTGTGTGTGTGTGTGTGTGTGTGTGTGTGTGTGTGTGTGTGTGTGTGTGTTTTGACAACACGAGCTAAATAAAACGGTCATTTCCAGTCATTATGAGATTATTTATGATGCATGCAGTCAAATTTAGTACCGCTTTATCTCTCAACACACGTGTCTTTGTGAGCTCAGCGTTACTGTGCCTCGTTTACAAAACAAAGTACTGTAAAAAACACACTTCTTTCACCTCGTGCTCGGTCTGATCAGAGTGACATTAAAGTTTCCTCGGTCCTGTATATTTACCTCTCTTTATAAAGTCAGTACTTTATAATGCGGTGGATGCACTGCAGTGAATGGGTGCCGTCGGAACGAGAGTCTAAACTACTGATAATAAAACGTCACAGCACTCCAGTCCATTAATGAACATCCTTCAAAGTGAAAAACTGCATGTTTGTAAGAAACTGATCCATCAAGATGGATTTAAAATATCTAAAATACCAGTCCATAATCCAAAGTCTATCCCCGCTGTCTTCTCACTTTAAAAATATATGTTTGTTCTGCTCTCATAAAAAGTGCTTGCTCTGCGTATTTCTCAACTGATTCAGATGAGATGATTTTTTTTCACTAGAAAGCAATATAATGGACTACTGACTTGTTTTCTTACAGACATGCACCTTTAAGCTTCACAAGACTGGATTATTGTGATGTTTTTGGGCTCTCATTCTGACGGCACCCATTCACTGCACAGCGCCTGTTGGTTACTGAATGCTCCGATAAAGAAACAAACTCAGCTGCATATTATACGGCCTGAGGATGAGCCTGAGGATGAGCATGTTCGGTCCTTTAAAAGATCATTTGAGATGAAAGAGTCCAAAAAGAAAAAAAAGATCTTGTAAAAGTCCCTTTAGGCAAAGAGCGCCCCCTTGTGTTTCAATACAACTTTCGTTTTAGGGTTTGTAAAAGCTATTTATTAAAATTAACCTATACATTTGAATTGTACATTTTGCTTTTTTTTATGTTAATAAACCATTAATTACATTTTAATTAATCTCTTTTTTTAAACAAGCTTCCACTTAACAGGGATCCTTTCAACCTTTTCAAGGGATCTCAGAGGTTCTTTTTAAGAGATCCCAATTGTTAAAAAATATTCTTTATGCCTGTTTTTTGCAGCTGTTTGTGTAAACAGCCTATCATTATTGCAAACAATTCAACACAAAACCTAAAGGTGCACGTTAGATTCAGGTAACGCATGAAAAAAACATAAACTACGGTCACTGTAATCTGAAAGAGCAAAATATGAAGTAAAGTAGAATATATACAGCACGTAAATGACTGCAGTTTCTGTTCATGGCCAGAAGGTGTCGCCAAATCCTCATCAACAAACTCTCTCTCACTCGGGCTTTACTGTAATCCAAATGAAAAGTGAGTGAATGAGGGTGAATGTGTCTGAAGAGCTAACTGCGCGACTTTAAATGCAAAGGGAAATATATTTCCAGCAAAACACATCCTGAACTAAAGCATGCATTCTGGGCCGTACGCATGCAAAACACTATAATGCATCAGTCAGAATTTTGGACATAAGCGATCGTATACCATAGGCCTGCATCGCCTCACACATCTCTCCAGTGTCCTGCAGTGTTTAAATGAATTGTTTATGCCATGCCAGGTCTATTTAAGCGCACCTGCTGCTGTATCTAGTTCTGCATGAAAGAGATCTGAACTCATCAGTGAAGCAGGAACAGAAAGCGTGAGCTTGACTTCACACACACGAGGAACATCAAGTGTTTGCTCCCTCCTAAGATCCTCTCTAAGGTCTGAAATACAGTTGCAGAGAACACCTTGGTCAAAGGCAGAAGCTATACTTTAGATTCCCATAAGGATGCTCTTGCAAAATCCAGAATAATTAAGCTTTCAATCTGTAACTAATGATTCAGTGCTCATTAGATTTCCTTCTCCAAGGTGCACGAACGAACAGCTCCACATGATTCGTTCAAACGAAGCATCTCTGTCTCTTTAAAATACATGCAGCCTACGCCTCGAAAAGCGGCTTGTTCCGGCTCTGCCCCTTTACATCTTTATCCTTGCCCCCTACATGAAAATAGTACCCCGCATAATAATCAACAACAACATCCGCTGCGCTGTCCTGCTGAAAGAAGCACAGTTTCCGGATCCAGTCGAGTCATCTGAAGTTTAAACAAGCTCATGTACGGCTCGATTCGGGATGCGAGCATCCGCGGCGGAGGGATACCGAGCCTGACTCTCGCTGCCTGACGGGTCCTTGAAGTTACGGATCCTACTATGACGAAGGCTGGGCTGATGAATATTAATGAGGTGCTGAGAGGGTCGCTCGCGCTAACTTTGGAGAGTAACGCTATTTATTGTATTGTAAAGATTGAATGGGGATTGTAGTTCTGAAAGGTGGAGGTTGTGTTAAGATTCATCAGTGGTAGGCTATATTTGGTATTTGGTGAGGAAAAATAAAAATGCAACTAGTATTGCATCCACTAATATATATATATATATATATATATATATATATATATATATATATATATATATATATATATATATATATATATATATATATATATATGTGTGTGTGTGTGTGTGTGTATATATATATATAATATATATATATATATATATATATATATATATATATATATATATATATATATATGTATGTATGTGTTTATTTATTATAATAAATCCTAATTAACTCCTAATTAAAGTATATATATATATATATATATATATATATATATATATATATATATATATATATGTATATATATATATATATATATATATATATATATATATATATATATATATATATATATATATACATATATATATATGTGTGTATTTTTATTTATTATAACAAATCCTAATTAACTCTACTATTAAAGTAGTTATTACACAAATTAATTAATTTTACATAATACTGATTTAAAAATACAGCAACCACAAATTGTCATGGCTAGCCACCATTTCAGTTTACAAGCTTTAGTGGGCTAACTTTTAATGATTAGTTTACATTCTTGACGTAATAGCTTACTGTCTAATAATTTATAAAAAAAACTCTCAGAAAAAGGTACAAAAGAGTCACTCAATATATGTAAATATGCTAATTATGGAGCCTACTTTTAAAGTAGCCTGCTAATATTTACCTGTTAAGGCACTAAAAGGTAGAGTTTAGAGTTAAATAATGTATCTTTCATCTTTTCTACCTTTGGGACACTGCCCCAGCTTCTTGTCTTGCAGCGTAAAGGTGAACGCTTGGCTCATGAATATTGATTAGGTAGCGGTGACGTCGCGTTGCCGTCATCCAATGGGCGAGGCCCGTCTTCTTAATATTCAAGCAGAGCGTCTTCGTCGTAGTAGTTTTCGTAGATTCGCTGACGGTCATGGGAGTGTACCTGCTCATGCCGAACATGTCGCGCTGTCAGGGAACGCGCTCCCAAATCTCTGGAAATTACAGATGTGATTTTATGTGATGTCCGGACGGAATAAAAGCGCGCCAAAAAAACCCGGGGAAAAACCAGTTCGGCTCGGCCGCGAGTGACCGCACGCGATGAAGAATTTGTCGTTGATGATGGCGAAGTGCACATAAACTATGGACGGTTGTGACGGTGCTCCGTGTCGC
Source organism: Puntigrus tetrazona (assembly GCF_018831695.1). NCBI lineage: Eukaryota > Metazoa > Chordata > Actinopteri > Cypriniformes > Cyprinidae > Puntigrus > Puntigrus tetrazona. The sequence continues at coordinate 1,018,610 of NC_056708.1, forward strand.
CGGCGGTAAGTGCAACTCGCGCGACTTTGACAGTATTGAGAAGCGGCTACGATTGAGGAGCGGAGGCGCGCGCCGCTCAGAGACGTGCGCGAAATCATTATGCAACATCATCCTTATGATAATAATTTTTTTTTCCCCCCGAACTTTTTTCCCCCCTTAAAAACAAATAGCCAGCGCGCGGACGGCGATGCGCGAGCGACAGCACGTCGCGTTGGTTGCAAGTTTGTTGCGCGAGAACGATGGCGAACGCCTATCTCGTGCGGAGCGCTCGCGCCGTGCGTTATTAGATATCAGCCGTTCAATCCGATGTCTGTTGCGATGCATGGTCGGGGGGTGATCGATGTTAATCGATAACCCCGTTGAGCCACGCCGGAGGATGAAGTTTATTCGGGCTAGAGTAAGTTTGTGGCGCGCGGCTGTCGGTGGAGCCGCACCATCAAACGCGAGCGATTCGCGCTCAAACAGACTTCCGCGTTTAAAGAACAATCGGTTTCTGCGCGTTTCATTCATTCGATCCGCCCGAAGCGTCGGACGGGGTCCGTGTCGGGTGCTCATCACGACGCTCGCGTTTCCTCACGCCTGAAAAAAGACGCGTTACGCGAAAATACAGCGTTTTCGGACAAAAGCCGATGAATCGAAGCGGTTTCAGTTTCATTCTGGGTCTGTAGTTACCTTCATGGAGGTTTCTACCTGATGACTTCTGTTCTCATTCAGGCATAATTAAGTCTCAATTGCGTACTTTACTTTTTTTTTACAGTATAGTCATTTAAAAGCGTAAAAGTGGCAAGCAGCATCGATACAAAACACTCAAATAAAATACTAAACAGTCGTAGCAGTAACTTGTTTTGCTCCTGAAAGGTTTTGATCTTAATAATAACCGCAGCATGCCTTTCAGAGAACATCCGATAACTTTTTCATAACTCGATAGCGAGGTTGTTATAACATTTTTTACTACTTCACTAATAACAGAGGTCGAGAAATTGCCCCGACCGACTTTTTCATGCTTGGTAATGCAGTTTAGGCTTTGCAAAATGGTCTTTTTCCTCGCGCTGTCTGTGGGTGAGGCAGAAAGTGTGTACGTGTGTGAGAAGCGAGAAGAAGACGGAGATGATAAGGACGGGATGTTCTCGGCGGGGTCACGGTGACCTAAAGATACCCTCCAGCACACATCTACCCTCAGCATTCCCGGGGTTCAGGTTCTGGGAGCAAGTGCTTTCCATGAAACACAAGGGACCATCCGTCAAGGGACCATGTGCAACTCTTCTGAACTCTTTTTAATGAGTTATCTGTTTAATATAGCGATGCAGGTTAAGATGAGAGAGGGCTGAAATGACAAAATATGCTTTTGCGCACTCGTGTCATCATAGTTCGTCGGTCTGAAGTTTAATAAAATATTTGACGCTGAGGAACGCAATGTTAACAGTCACGAACGAGATCCTGTTTAACTTGAGTTTCTATTTTCCGTGGCCTAGTCACATGGCCACAAGACAGCGAAGTGATTTCCTGTTTATGAGCTTGAAGTGATCTTTTGTGTGGGATTCTTTTTTTCACACACACACACACACACACACACACACACACACACACAACGTGCTCCGTTCAGACAACGCCATTTTAGTCCGTTTCATTTAATAGCCGTTTAATGCAGTCAGTCTGAACTGCTGAAAACGCTACTTTGGCATCGACGCATTAGTAGTTAGGTATCGGTGTGACGCCTGTAAGACGCGCGCGCCGTCGCCTGACATGTAAAGCGCGTCGATGACGCTCGCTCGCGTGATCCGCGTGGGGTGGGCGTGTAACGCAGCTCCCTCGCGCGCCCCGGTGCTCCTCGTGACCGCGAATCACTGAGTCTCTGCCCTCGGACCCCGCGGACGCGTTTCGCGGAGCCGTTATATTGAGCGGCGGCGTGGAAACATGAGTCGCGCGAGCGGGCTCGAGCCGCGCCGGGGATGTTTCGCGCGCGCGGTCACTCACACGGTGCGTACAAGCCTTTTAACGCGCTTTAGTCGCTGCGTTTATAATAGCGTTTTTACATTTATAACAGCACAACAAGTGCGTTTATATTCAACGGCGCTTTGTGATACGTGCATGCATGCGTCGAGAATAAACTTGCGCCTTTTAGTTTAAATATTGCAGGATGACCGCTTTCTTTTATTTAGCGTTTCGTTTTCATGCACGCGCGATTTGCTCGGTGTTTTAGTTAAGGGTTTGGTTAATAAAACACAGCCTTGCTGGAATAGATGGCCAGAGGCATGTGTCCCTGCCTGACACATGATTGATTCTCGACAGCAGTAGGGGCCCTTGCATAACTGAGCATGACCCGGTGCTTCTGTCAGGGTTAGGAATGCCTTTCCTGAAGGAGCAGGCGTCAGCCGAGGGCTTCGGTCAGCAGGTGCTTGGACAGCAGTTACGGCAGCTGAAGCTCTTCGGTGCCCAAGTAGGGGAATGAAGGATTTCTTTTGCCGCTGTAATTTTACACCTTTCGACGTCCATGAGGCGCTGGTGAAGATAAAGTCCGCTTTCAGCTGTTCCTCTTGGCCTGTGCTGAGGGCTGTTTGACGCTCGTCCGCTCCACCTTCTGTCTTACAGGAAGTCCCCGAAGAGCACAAACTCAGAAACAAATGAAGGGATCTAGAGAAAGCGCGAGCGAGGGGGGGGAGAGAACGTGAGAGAGAAAGAATATACACGAAGGAAACTTAAAGAGCGTCGCTTTCTAGTTTTCTAGATAACTGGCACGAAAAAGTGCATTATGCTTAAAAACAATCAATGCCGCCTACCGTATGCTGTCTGATTGACAAACAAATGACATTTATAGGTCAATTAGTGGGTTCTTTTAATGAATCGAGCAGCTGGCGCAAGTAAAAAAAAATTAAATGGTTCTTTTATTAATTTGGTATAAGTAAAAAAAAAACACGTTATGCACAAAAACAAACAGCGGCAGCTATGTAGTCTGATTCATGAAGAAGTGACTCTCATCAGTCAAACTAATTGGTTATTTTAATGAATCAAGTAACAAGCACAAGTAAAAAAAAAAAGTGGTTTTCCTAATTAATCTGGCAGAAGTTATCATAAAGCACTTTAGACGCAAAAACGGACAGCTCCACCTAAATCACCAAGAAAAGACTCGGAAGTCAAATGAATGGATCCTATTAATAAATGTAAAAATTCGTAATAATTTGAGCATCTGGCATGAGTTAAAAAAAAACAGGTTATATTCAGAACCGCCTCTGTAGTCCAGTTGGATTGTTTTGGTGAATCGAGTGACCCGCACAGTAAAAATAAAATCCGGCACAAGTGAAAAACCAAACGGTTCTTTTATCGAATCAAGCAACTAGAGTAAGAAAAAGACTTTACTAGCAAAAGCAAACAGTGGGATTCACGAACGAATGCCTCGAAGTCCAGACGCATCCAGATTCTTGAGCACACGTGCTGAAAAACCGTTCAGTTGCATTTTTTTGCGCATGAGCCTGATGAGTGAGTGAGGCTGGGTGTCTTCTTCTCTCCTCAGGTGTGTTTAAGGCGCCGGGGCGAGGCGTCATGCGATCTACCTGAGCCTGATTGGTCCACCCGGAGGTCACAGGATGCCGGTGCAGGCCGCTCAGTGGACTGAGTTTCTATCCTGCCCCATCTGCTACAATGAGTTTGACGCCTGCAGCCACAAGCCCATCAGCCTGGGCTGCTCGCACACCGTCTGCAAGACCTGCCTGCACAAACTGCACCGCAAGGCCTGTCCTTTCGACCAGACGGCCATCAGCACCGACATCGACGTGCTGCCTGTCAACTGTGCCCTCCTGCAGCTGGTGGGGGCGCCGGTGAGCGGCCGCGTGGCTCAAAGAGAACTTGTCGTAGTTTTACCTTCAGCGTCTTAACCGTGCATACAGTAAAAGGCTCTGCGTTCGATCAGATGCAATCTCACTATATTAAGCGTATCGTGCCATTCTGAGATTATACAGAATCCTAAATAAAAGGAGGATGTTGTTTAAGGTGTGTGAGTGATTGAATGCAGGTGAGAGTGTGATGAGTGCAATCAGGTGTGTGTGTGTGTGTGTGGTCAGTGCAATGGATGATGGGAACTGTAGTCCAGAGTGAAATGCAACAGTGGTGTAGTGTCAATGAAAAAAGATCATTGTACAATTCTTGAGTTGTGAGTCATAATTTCAAGTTTATATCCCGCTTTTTTTCCTTATAATTCTGTTTCTGTCTCACAGTTTATATTTCAAAATTTTAAGTGCACATCTTAACCTCATATCTTAAAGTTAATTATGAGTTCATATCGCAATTTTGCTGTTTATTTGCTTCCGCCACAAAATAAAAAAAGCGAACTGCGAGTGTGTACCTCGATTCTGGCTTTTCCTCGGAGAGCCGCGGACAAAGACAGAACTGTGAGAATTGCGTGAAAAAAGTCAAACCTGCGAGAAAGCTTTCATCAGCTCGCCTCGCTCCAAACGGTTTCATCAGTAATCACTACGCTGTTCAACATCGACGTCAGGCTGTCATAAATAGATCTCTTCTGGTGCTTCATATCTGCCAATGGTTGTTTTTCTGCAGGTTCCGGAGGGAGAGATTGTGAGTGTGGGCAGTGTCGAAGACACAAGACATTATGAAGTGTGCAGGATCTGTGTGGAGGAGCTGGCGCTGTATCTCAAACCCATCAGTGGAGGAAAAGGTGAGAGCGTGAAGAAAGCGGAGCAGGTACATCTATAACAAAGAGCGTTGTGTTATTGTTTAGTCCTGCGGCTGAATGAGCGCTCGTTTCCTGTTGTTCGGTGGCTTCGTGTGCTTTATCTGTCTGTGGTTGGAGATGTTTGCGTCAATGGGGAAAACAAAAAAACACGAAAGCAACTTCAACATGCACGTATTTTATATGCATAAGCATATATTTACTATAAGCACATTGCATCCTTTATACATTATTGCATATCGCATGCTTATTATTCAGGGTATAATTTCCCACTGTGTTAAACGCTCTTTGTAGGCCAATAAAACACTTAGTCTCCACGAGCAATAAAGCTTCGGGCCACTCGTGGTCTCTGTAGTGAGCGGAAAAGTCGGTTTCAGGGCTCAGTGGAGTGTTTTATTGGAGCAGCAATAAAAGTTAGGACTCGAGGAGTGCTAAAGGCTGAAGATCTCGAACTCCTCATTGAGCTTTGAGCTCATATCAGCTCCTCTGCCAAACCTCCGCTGTTACGCCATGAGGTTTTACATTCAGTAGCTCCTGGAAGCAGGATCAGTAGCGGACAGACTCAAGCCTTCTGGAAGAACTAACCGTGAAGCCATTTAAAGGATGATTTGACTTCCAACAGTATCGTAATCGGGAAATACCTCTAAATATCAAATGTGTTTCAAATTAAATATGAAGCCAAAGCCACTTTTCAAAGCCAAAGCCATTTGCCACTTTTAGGGCATCAGCATTTTTATAGAAAACATTTTATAGTTATGTAAGTCCAGAGGCTCGATCATTCCTATTTCCCACTTATGGAGTTGTGATTACTAGCATGTTGCAATATAAGACAGACACTTATTCAGGGTATTTTTGCTCCCATAACTAAACATTTTAGGTGCGTACAATGTAAAGTATTTAGTATGCGTGTAAGTGTGCCTTCTCCTCTCGCTCACAGGCGTGGTGACCCTCAGTCAGAGCACGCTCAGCAGACCCATGCAGAGGAAGCTGGTGACCCTGGTGAACTGCCAGCTGGTGGAGGAGGAGGGCCGCATGCGGGCGGTCCGGGCGTGCAGATCTCTGGGTGAACGCACCGTCACCGAACTGATCCTGCAGCACCAGAACCCACAGCAGCTCTCCGCTAACCTCTGGGCCGCCGTGCGGGCACGCGGCTGTCAGTTCCTGGGGCCTGGTGAGCTCCTTCGCATCGCATCTCTTCATTCTTACACCCTGGCTGTGTTTGCATATTTTGGGTTATTTGCGACAATTCATGTCATGACCAGATAGATGAAGAGACAAAAGAGCAGGATTCTGGATGTGTCTGTAACGTATTAGAAGTAACGGAAGGACCATTAAACGATTTAACATCAAACATTTTGTGCTGAACTTTACATTTCTTCTTTCAAAAGTGTCCTGAACGCCAGCGAAATCTAGAGAGATTTCATATAAAAATATAATGACAGTAAATAATTAAACTTATTATTATCATTTATTGACAAATCTGTAGATTGGTAGACTGATGCCCCAAGTGGCTAAAGAGCGCTATTGTGTTTTTTTAATATTAAATATATTTGATAGGTTTTATTTACATTTTTACAAATATTATGTAAAGCACCATTCAGAAGGTTATTGTTTCGAATGGTAGTGTGTATTTTTATAGTTTTGGTTTAGTATAGTTTCAGATAGGTATTGTCGTTCGTTCATTTTTTAATCATTTTGACTATTTCTCTTCGCGACCTTTTTCAGTATTTTGGTCAGAATAAATAGCCTGATGATGTGGTCTGTCATAAATCGTAAATAATCCAAAATATGTTCTTGTGATGTATAGGAAGGGTGTGTGTTTGTGCTTGGCTGTCAATGATGATTACTCATAGGGCAGATTCTGACTGGGAGAACGCAGATTTTCCCATCTGATCTCGTTTCGAGTTATCGAGTCTGAGAACGTCCGGAGCATGAATGCTTTGGCCTGACGTGACCGAGCACACACCGGAGGACTCCAGACTAACTGTGTGTGTGTGTGTGTGTGTGTGTGTGTGCGGCAGCGATGCAGGAGGACGCTCTGAAGCTGGTGCTGCTGGCGCTGGAGGACGGCTCGGCTCTCTCCAGGAAGGTTCTGGTGCTGTTTGTGGTGCAGAAGCTGGAGGCGCGCTTCCCTCAGGCGTCTAAGACCAGCATCGGTCATGTAGTTCAGCTGCTGTACCGCGCCTCCTGCTTTAAGGTCAGCGCTAAAATCAGCTTCACAGATATCACGCCACGACCGCTGATCGCTTTAATGGATGAATGTGAGGTTTATCTGCTCATCCTTTGGGGCGTCTAAGATATAGCTTTTCTTCAGGCATATAATGGCAGTCAACAGCCGCTTTAAATTGCGAGTTGACTAATGGAAACGCCTCGATTTTGGCAAATATCGCAAAAAAGTTTATATGCATGAGGTGGTTTTTCACGCAATGCGAAAATAACGCAATGCAGTTCTCAAACTGCAATGGACACACGGTGTACGTAAAACGTCTTCAACTTAATGCTTACACTGCACACGTCTCCTTGCTGCTTCTTGAAGACGCGCACATGTCCCCAATCCATCAAATCTCACCAAACCCGTCGCCCTTCCGACTTCCTGCGAGAGGCAAAAGGTTACGTTTCAGTCGCGTAGCATCGGTTGATGGAAAGCCGTCATTGTGCAATGCATTTTTAACCGTGATTTATAAAATATTTTGTGCAAATCGTTGGAAATGAGTCTGACGAGAGCCACGGCTTTGAGAGTCAAAAGACATACGCAGATAAACCAGATCGCGCTGAGCTCCAAGCGATCGTTTCGTGCGAGGCACTGAACAGTATTTATACGATTTCTTACTTGCAATGTCCAGCTGTCCTGAACGCGTTCTTGCTTTACAGCAAACTGCAGACTTACAAGTGTGTGTGTGTCTTTTGGTTCTCATTAACTGCCATAGACCGTAACGCTAAAATCTACTGAAGAAACAAAGTCACCTACATCTTGGACGCCCTGAGGTAAAGCAGATATTCGTCACGTTTTCATGTCTTGGTGAACTATCCCTTTAACAGCCTTTACACTCGGTACTCTTTCTGTGTCTCTAGGAAAAGAGTGATCTTGATGCGTTAAGCCTGCTGTAACGCGATATCGTTTAAAGTGCTTAGCGAAGGGAACATCTAATAAGCTCTTGATATACATCCAGACTGCTTGATGCTTGTAAATGAGCTGGATTCACCGCGGCACCGTATGAAATCAATCATCCTAATGAGATCATTTACATGAAATGCGCGGCTCGTTTGGCTCAGTTGAGTGCAATTAGCTGAACTTCTAAATGCGAGACGCTTTGCTCTCGATCTCTTTTCAGGTGACCAAACGCGATGAAGACTCGTCGCTCATGCAGCTCAAGGAGGAGTTTCGCACGTACGAAGCCCTGCGGCGCGAACACGACGCTCAGATCGTTCACATCGCCATGGAAGCGGGGCTGCGCATCTCTCCGGAGCAGTGGTCCTCTCTGCTGTACGGGGATCTCATGCACAAATCTCACATGCAGTCCATCATAGACAAGGTAACACGTCTTCTTCTAATCTAAAAATAATACGGTGTGAAATAATAATGCATTTATGCAATTAAATAATTAAAAGACTTTACATCAGACACTTTATTTCGGTAGTCCACATGCTGCTTAACAGTAACTCTTCAACTAGATGCCAACTAGCAGTCAATAGAGTCTTAGTAGACTGTCTTTATTTTGATGAGTCCACAGCATACTGACCATCAGAAACGTATTCTCTAACCCTAGACCTGGCCTAACAGTCTACTCTGAGGGTTAGTAGACCTGTAGGTATGAATTATTGAGAATTAGTTGACACTTAGTTACAAAGTGACTTATAAATAAATTAAAATAAAAGTGCAAAAAAATAAAAATAAAGTGCAACCATTTTTATAAATCTCTCGTGTTCACCAAGGCTGTAATTATTTGATCAAAAATACAGTAATATCGGGAAATGTTCTATTTTAATATATTTTAAATTGAAAATGCATTCATGTTATCCCTTTTTTGCGTAATATTTTTGTAGAAACCAAGATGCATTTTTTTTATTAAAAATTTCTTTGACATAAATCTTTTCAACTAATATTTTTTTTCTTTACTGTCTGTGTTGTTTAAATTTGTGCATTCTTGCCGAATTATTAAGCATTAATGTTTTTTTGACAGCAAACGTTTGAGCGGTGTTGCATCACGGTTTTCCACAAAAATATGAAGCAGCACAACTTTTTCCGATCTTGATGTTACTAAGAACTGTTTCTTGGGTGGCAAGTCATATTCAGTCTTAATAAAATGATTTCTGAAAGATCACGAGAAGCCGAAGAAGTGATGATGCTTTGATCGACGGAATAAACTATGTTTTAAAATATACTGACATACAATAAACTGTGTTAAGATTACACAAAAAAATTGTTTTTTACAGTATTTTTATGATATCAGCGCAGCCTTAAATAAACGTCATCCCAATCAAAAATCTGAATTATTCCAAACAATAATATAGCATAGCAAATATTGTATCTTACAGCTCTGGTTATACCTAGTAGCTAACATCTGGTGGGTTAGGTTTAGAGTTATTACCTAGTCATTACTACATTAAGAATATAGCATGTACAGGAGCAACGGGACTGTGAAATAAAGCACTACCGCAAATATTTCTAGGTTAATGTTGAATGTCTTTGGTATTTTTGTGTGCGATTCTGAATGCATTTGTCCTTTCCACCCCATCGCCACAGCTTCAATCCCCAGAATCCTTTGCAAAGAGCGTGCAGGAGCTCACCATAATCCTGCAGAGAACAGGAGACCCAGCCAACCTCAACAGCCTCAGAGCTCCTCTCGAGCGTCTGGCCGGCATCGACCACAACCCTGGTGAGGACACACGCTTTCACAGCTTCACACGCGTACAGACACGATACACAGTGATGACCTGCGTGTGTGTGTGTGTGTGTGTGTGTGTGTGTGTGCAGACGCGGCTGCTCCGTCCTGGACAGAGCTGGAGAGTGTGTTACTGGCTGTGAAGGTTGTTGTCCACGGGCTGGTGGAATTCATCCAGAACTTCAGCAAAAAGAGCAGCGAGAGCCCTCAGGTACAGCACGAGCTCTCACCGGCGGGTGTCCTCCTGAAGCCAACACGCAGGCGGTTTTAAAATAGCCGGGAAAGTCAATGAATGGATTTTCGCTCACACAAAAATGAAAATCATTCATCTTCAGAACACATATAGAAATATTTCTGATGAAATCAGAGAGCTCTCCGTAGACGGTCGAGGCTCAGAAATGGTCGGTGTTTCATTTTAGGAAGCTACGAGAATACTTTTTTGCGCGCCAAGAAAACGAAAATAAAGGCTGATCGCGTATCTTTACTGAGGAGTATCTTTACTAAAGTAAAGCTCACCAAAATATCTCGTACAAAATTGCCCCACCAAAGTCTTGGCATGCAATGTTATAAAAGTTATCAAGTGTTTATCTAATATTTAGAGAAGAGCATATAGATAACTATTAAATATAAAATTACAGAATTCTCTCTCTCTCTATATATATATATATATATAAATAAAATATCTTATGTATTATTTTTTTATTATTGAAATGTATTAGTAGGTATGTAATTATCGATATGTAAATTTGTTGTATTATCGATATGTAAAAATGTTTTATATATACATATATATAGAAAAATTGTATATACAATAACAATTATTTAATGATATAATAATAATATATACATAATTATTTGTATAGTTTATAAAAATACATTACAATTCAATACAAAACAATTCTAATGTGTGTGTGAGTGTGTTTGAAAAATACATAAAAAGTATTATTGGGAAATATTAATATGTAAAATGCATATTTATATTAAAATGTATATTAAATATATACATTAAAATTTATATTTACACACATATACTTTTAAATCATTATTAAATTAAGTATATATGTGTTTAAAACATTTTTTATTATTGACATGTTCATTATTTATATGTATATGTATAAATCAAATTATATAAAAAATGAATAATTATAATTTGACAATTTAGAAATAAACGCATTTCTTGGTCAAAGCAGCTACAAATGCTCACAAATAATCATAGCTATCCTGCCTTTCGTGCCGTCAGCATTCATTTATACTCCTTTCTGTTTCTCACAAGCACTTTTGACACTCGACAGTCTTTCGGTGTGTTTGTGCTCTTTCTCAGGCTCAGCCCAACAGTAAGTACAAGACGAGTATGTGCAGGGACCTACGGCAGCAGGGCGGCTGTCCGAGAGGAGCCAGCTGTACGTTTGCCCACACACAGGAGGAGCTGGAGAAGTGAGAGCACACACACACACACACGCACACTAAAGAGCGTCTCCCGTTCCTCGATCTTATTCTGCGCGCCTCTGTCTCTCTCAGGCACAGAATGAGGAACCGGAAAGCCAGCGGTTCGGTGAGGCCCTTCCCCTCAGTCCCCGTGGTTTTGCCCAAAACCGGCACCAAAGCGCCGGAGGTGAAGAACCACGAGAAAGAGGCGGCGGAGGACGCTTCTCCCGCTCAACTCATCCCCAGAGGAGGAGAGCAGCAGGAGGACAAAACACCGAACGGACTGGAACAGTGAGAGTGCTTCGCTATCTCTCGAGCTCACGCTTAAACCTTCGGATGTGCATGATGCCTCGAATCATGTGACTCGTGTGGAGTGCTTTCAGAAGGACTGGATTTGCGACGGCCAAATATCAGATAGCGCTTACATTTCAGTCGCAAAAGATGCAAAGATATTTAGTCTACCAAATATATGACTATTGTAATTTTAACGTTGTTCTGCGAAATTATTATTGTGATTCTTGTAAATAGTTATTGTATTTTGTAGGATAATAGTATTTTTTTATTAGTTTCATTTAATAATAATAATAATAACAATAATAAAATAGATTTAATTATAACTGTAATGATGATTATAATAAAATAATTATTAATTATTTTTATTTGTAAGTATTGTTTTCAAAAATTATTAATTTTTATTAATACACATCAGTCAATAGTTTTTTACTCTAGTAATGTGTTTCTTTCTTTATTTGTTCATTCAATAATAATGATGACGATAAAAATAATTGCGATTATGTAAATATATTTATATATAAATGTTAATTTCTGCATTTATTTTTTTCATTTTGTTAGTGAAAAATTGTTTGTAAGGCACAAAAACAACAACAACATGTGACCTAAAACAACAACAACAAAAATGTTTTTGCATAGGTTTTAGCGAAATGGACATTAAATAAACATTTTAAAGCTGATAATGAATTAATTTAGCATCTTCCTCCTCCACCTCTTTGTCAAATGATGAAAAAGATACCTCAGAAAGCACTTTTCACGTTCTCTTTAGAAAATATAAAAATTCATTAATTATCATTAAACTTAAACGAGCTAAGTGATGGATGCTAGTCCATAAAATATATGATTGCATTACAATCAAGATGAATTAAAAGTGTTCTTTTATTATTTATTTAATGCATTAATAAATAAATATTAATAACCATTATTATAAAAACAAAAAAGTTAATTCTTTTGATACTGATGGAGTTTCTTCGTATGCGTCTTCCAGGAGTCCCATCAGTCAGTCGTCTGCGATCGCTTCAGGCCTGTGTACGGACGACGACTGCGGTCTCCTCAAACACGGGCCCGTCCTCACAAGAGCCCATCCTAAGATTTACTACTCTCAGGACCAGAGACCGTACGAGCTGTCGCCCTACCACCAACCTGCCAGTAAGTGACGCCCCGAACGCCTCTCCCGTGACACGCCGTCTCCTGACACTCATTGGCTTCTGTCCTCCACAGTTCCTCCTCACAAGTCATGCAGCGCTCGCTTCCATCGCTCCAGTAACGTCCCCGAGTCCATGCTCCCCCCGTACCCGGACCAGCACCCTCTGTGGCCCCTGCAGACAGGTTGGGCCCCGGGCCGTACGGGGCCCCCTCCACCTACGCCCACAGCATGTACGCCCCGGTCTACGACAGCCGGCGCGTCTGGAGGCCGCCGCTGTATCCCAGGGACGGCGGGAGGAGTAACTCTCTCCCTCCGGAGGTTTTTCATTCCACCGTCTACCAGCCGCCCCTCCGAGAGCGTTTCAACTCGCTGGACAGCCCCTACTGCAGCGCCGCCGAGCAGAGAGCGCCAGTGCACAGGGCAGGTGTCATTGTCTGGAAATACTCTTCCTTGCTCGTTTGAGTGGTCCCACCTTAGATTAGGTTTCCCTAATACCTGTGTACTTACATAGTAAATAGTGTATTTAGTGTATAATGCATAGTAGGTACAGTACATAGCATCTACAGCTGATATATGTCTGGATATCTGGAGCTGGTTACTACTCATCATATGAGGTCATATGAAGCGATTTCATTTCTCTTTGGAGTGTTATAAGCTGTTAGGGCTCAGATAAGATCCTTAAAGTTGCAAAGACTAAAATCAGTTTTTTTGTCCACCCCCTCTTAAACCGCTCGTTTAAACCCGGCCCCACTTCTCTATGTCACAGAGTGGGTTCATTTGCATAACTCCGCCCACATATTTACGCAAATAAAGAAGGCGGAGCTATTATTCCGTCTGTAGTGTTGCTGCGGGCGCCATGTTCTGGAGACGCTGTGTTTCGTCGTGAAAGTCAAACTACTTTGTTTGTGTTTCTAAAAGAGAACACGACTAGAAATCAGTGTTAAGTTGTGTTTACTACACCGTTCAGAAGACGTGAACACTAAAGATTGTGAACAGAGACTATAAAGTGACTGATTCTAACTCTACAAGAACAGTCTGGTGCTACAGAAGTAGGCACACATCTAGTTACCGTGTAAGTACACAAGTAATAGGGAAACTTAATATAAAGTGCGACCATTTGGGTTAAAACCAGTTTCAACTATTTTTTGTCTGTCACTTTTCTGTTTCTTATTTAAATGTATGTCAATTTTATTACTCAACTTCAGCTTTTTTGATTTTAGCTAGTTGCCAAGACAGTTTCATTTCTAATTATAATAATAATATAATAAAATCACACTTTTTTCATGTATTTTTTATATATTATTTCAGCTGTACTTAAACATACAATTTTACATTTATCTTACCAGTTCCATCTCTAACACTTAAGGTTAATATTTGAAAACACAATAATTTATCAACGCTATCAAAGACAATCTTTACCAAATATTGAAATGAATATCCATTTTTCTTACTGTATGTTATAATGCTCTAATATTTAAAATGATTTACAACTTTTAGTTTTCATCTTGACAGACAGTATAGTATACTACTTTATGGTAGCGTAGTATATTACTGTATATTATATAGTATAAATTGTATGCATTTTAATATGATTTTTGGTTATCTTCGTTCATTTATTGGTTGATTTTTTGTTTTTGTTGCTTTGGTCAGAATCCCAGTTACGTTCGGTCTTACGCTTAAAGGTGAATTGTGTGTGCCTCTAGTGGTTGCAGATAGAATTGCAACATGCGTGTTTATCTAGGTAGAAATCAAAAATGGTTTGCTTCTGTCTCCCGCTTTATTCGAGCAAAGGAAGGCAGGGGAGTGTTTGGTTTTTAAAAAGTCACTATTTTCACACAGTTTGTTGCTCCGGAACGTCACACTTCGCTTTTGGATGTAAGCCGTCATGAGAATGGAGAAGTTAAAAGCCGTTTTTCGTCTTTTGTATAGGAAGCCTACACCCGTGTTCCTTTCGGCTACGAGGAACACTATCGCCACAAACAGGAACAGTGGGTGCATCACCACGGCAACATGAGCAGGCCCTCCCAGTCGTCTCCGGTCTTCACTGTGGATGTGTGTCCAGAGGTACAGCCCGCCGATATGGTGTTTCTAGAGGTGTGTGTGTCGTGGGATAAGTGCACCGCGTGCAAAAGCGGCGTTAAATCAGATTTGTTGTTTCTCCGATTAATAACTTTGGAACCGAAGCTGCTATCGCCCTTCCGAGGTGTGTTAAGCTATTTTAAGTGGGTCTGTTGCTCAGCAACTGATAAATCCAAAGCGAGAAGCAGTTCTGTCCTGAAAATTGTGTGTGTGCGCGCACAAGCGCTTTGAAACGCATGAACTCTCAGAGAGAGATTTGGCACCACGGAGGCTGAGTCACTTTACATTGTTTCTTTCCACCCCCATTTATTTGAATCTGGCAGCCTGTTGCACACGGGTGGGTGTGAGATAGAATGTTGTCATCTCGCTCTTTCTCCTCCTTTAGCATCCTGAGGGTGTAGGTGGTGGGCGTATGACTTGTAAGTGTCATGGTGGAGAAGAGAGTCTTGCCCACTACTCGCCCTGGTCGTGCAGCACCATCAGCCCATTTGAGTCAGAGCCCCACCATTTATCAACCCACTCCTGTTCCAAACAGCTAGTAAGTGGTCGCTTCACAACACAATTGCACTCATTTACTTCAGTACGCGCTTACTCAACGACTCCTTTGAAGGCCATCAAAATGGATATGAAACGAGTGGAAGTGGAGTCACTTCAGATCGCATTAATGCTGAAATACGTGAAAATGGGTTTGTTCTGGAGCAGATTCTCACCGATTCCCTCAAACTGAATCGATAGCGAATGTGCAGATGGTACAAATCCAGCCACTTCGGATCAAATGTACACTAAAAAGGCACAGAGGGTAGAAGTGGAGTCATTTCACATCAAATTTACATTGAAATACTTCTGAATGTGCTTACTCTTTAACAGCTTCCTTTTGATTTCCTCAAACTGAATCAACAGTGAGTGTACACAGGGTACAGCTGGAGTCACTTCGGATCAAATTTACACGGAAACACTTTAAAATTAGGGTTTTTTTGTTTTATTGTCAAACTGAATCAAGCGGTGCTGTATGAGAGTGATTGCGATGCAGTGCCTGATTGAGATTTATAAATCTGTCCTCAGGATGGGGAGAGTGGTGGAAAACGGTGGCTGCACATGTTTGAGCCCTACAGGCGACTGAAAGACGAAGATCCCATCATTCCCTTCGGAGAGGGGCCCATCATCTCTAAATGGGGAGCCATCTCTCGGGCATCCCGCACCGGCTTTCACACCACTGACCCGGTCCAGGCCACTGCGCTGCAGGGCTGCTCTGGCACCACATCCATCAACTTCAGAGGTTGTAATTCATATCGCTTTCTACGCTTTTGACTCCGAATTTCTTTGGCTTTAAGAGTGATTCATTTTCCGTTCTCTTTACAGACTACAGCTGTCACATCGGCCACAGTGACCTCCGATGGGGCCCGCGTGGATCTGATTCTTCTAGTCACTCCAGCTTTCTAGAAAGGTAGTCGTCTTGTAGAAACTTCACTTCTAAATGCAAATGCTTAGCATTAAACAACAGCAACCACAAAACTCCCATAGACTTCGATCATCCGAGCCATACTGTATATAGAGACACTTGGGGGTGGATCCTGTTGGATTGAGCCACTAAACAACCGCCTAGTAACCACTCCAAACATGTTAGCAACCACTTATACAAATTAATGTAATTTTACAGGATTGTGAGGAACGTTGTAGCAGTGTTCCCCGTCTTCACCCCCAGCTCATCCCGCCGTAGTCGTCTGGCTGTCCTCAGTACCGCTCTAAAAATAGAGCAGCAGCCGGAACATAACTCCTCTCGTTTGAGTTTGCAAAGCTCTTACACGCTGCACCGAGTCCATGTCTGCCTTTTACTAAACACCTACAAATATCTTAAACCAGATTAATGTTTGCTACTGGTTATATATAATGCCTTGAAATTAATTTTGCGATCTTGCGACCGTACAATATTCTATACCATTGTTGTGTGTTTTTTTCCTAAAATCTAAATGATAGTTCTCACTTTTTTTTCAGCCTAATTAACTGATTAAGGGCAAAACTAGCATGCTTTTGAGTTTTTAATATGTATATTTTATAGAGATATATAAGTTTATTATATTCTTTTATTCATAAAGATGCATTTTTAGTATTCTTGGAAAAAGTCTCTTACAGTCACTGAGGCTGCATTTATTTGATCAAAAATACAGTAAAAGCAGTGATATTTTGAAATATGATTAAAGCTTAGCTTTAATATATCGTAAAATGTCATTTATTACAGCGATCGTAAAGCTGATTCTAACGCTGATTTGCTGCTCAAGAAAATGTGTGCAGTTTTGGGAAAATGGTTTTGAACTAAAAGCTCAAAAGAACAGCGTTTGTTTGAGATTAAACTCTTGTGTAACATTGTGTTTAATGTAACTTATGATCAGTTTAATCCTTGCTAAGTAAAAGTCAAATTAAAAGATGTAAACTTTTAACGGTGTGCATATACAGTTAAAAAGTAAAACATATATACATTTACCTCAATGTTTTTGTTTTTTTGTTGTTTTTTCATAGCTTCGCTTGTCCCCTATTTGTCCCCGTTATGTGCTCTAATAATATAATATTGTTTTTGGTGTCAATGATGATTACTCATAGGGCAGATTCTGAGTGGGAGAACATCTCTCACCTGATCTCAACACTGAGTTTCGAGTCTGAGAACACCAAACGACAGAAGCGACTGAGTTGTGTTCTTAGCGTTCTCCTGGTTTCAGAGCTCATTGCGTGTCTGTGTGTTTCAGCGATCAGCTGGCCGTGTCAGGGCTGCATGTAAGGCACAGCTCCTTCAGCGGCGGGTCAAAGCAGGGCACAGATCTGCTGGGAAAGGACGGGACGGAGAGCGAGCCTGACAGAGACATCGAGCTGGAGCTGTCCGCTTTGGACATGGAGGACACCGAGACACAGGAAGGCAACTCTGAGGTAACCTTCAGACTCAAAGCCTGGATTGCACTGGGTTGCTCAGTGTCTAATTGCTTATTTATGTAATCTAAAGGACTCTATGGAAATGCAAAGCCGCTCCAAGAACAGCCACCTCTCTGCAGTCTTCATCGATCCAAGTTCTCAGCTGGAAAACAACCTGCCTGACCGAGTGGACGCCCACCTTATGAAGAAGATGGCATTCAGGTAATCAGAGCATCGCAAGCAAATCTGATTCGGCCTGTTCTCGGGGCTGACCGCTCGCTTGTCGTTTCGCGAGTGATGAAATCGGATCAGTTTGTTCGTAGTCAATATCTACATTAATATTTTATTGAATGCTGAAAAATGAATTCTGATGTATACATTTTAGTGTAACAAAAAAGAAAAATTAATTATTTGTTAAGTCATTTTGCCTCGAAATAAATATTTTCTGCATTGTGTATGATGTGGTGTGAACTGGCCGAGCAAATAGCAAATAAGTCATGAACTGTAGTATTATTACTGCATAGACCTAACGATATGCAAAATAATTAGCATAACATGGAACTAACTGTAGATATTGTATTATTAACCGTAGTATTGTATAACAGATGAATATATGCCAACTTAACACTCTGTGGTTACATTTTTTACATACATTTTTTAAAAGTATATATTATTAAGAGATTGACCCCCAGTTTTAGAGACTGGTTAGCTAGCCTGGTAAAACTAGTGGCTTAACATGGTGTCGTAAGTCTATGCAACTGGCCTCTGAGCTGATTCAACTGACAGAAACATGACTGATCTTAAAACACGTCTGTGCCTTTGTTTTGTCTTTATATGCAAGTCTTTTCTGTGGAAAAAAATTGTCCTAATTGAACCATGGCCTAATCTGGCTTAGGCTAAGACCTGTTTATGAATCCAGGTCCTAATGTCTTACTTCTCTGGTGGTGATTTATGGTATTACAGAAAGACCCTCTCTCCTGGAGACCTCAGTATGGGAAAGATGTCGATGAGGACATGCTCGCCCAGGCCTGGAGACCCACCACGACCCAGTCCAGGACCTGAGATGCTGCTAAACGGGAACTGAGTCGGGCTGAAAACACCAGTCCTCCTCATGTTCTAATTCCATGGGGTCATGCCAAGAATCCACCATCCTCCTTAGGTAGAAGGTAGAGTTGCCCTTATAGGAGTCAATCGAGGCAGCGAGACGCAGCCGAAAGCCTTCTGTATTCATGTGTTCTCTTCATAAGAGCTAGCTATGCCCTGTAATTGTAATCACTCATCATCTGTTCGGAGTTGGTTTGTTTTTCTTAATCACTGCTTGTGGATGAATGTCCGCGTTGAGTCACAACTCCACCTCAGGTAACTCTCGATGTCAGCCAATCAGAACTCTCTCCAAGCCAGGAAACCAGTTACCCATGTCCCATAACTATGTACAGAAGAGACGCTTCTCACTAGCTTTTAGCACACTGAGAAAACCATAATCTACTGTATGATGATTATATAGCAGATTCTTCCAATATATATTAAGAATAACCAAGGTGCTTGGAATCTATAGTACATGCATTATTATTAATATTATTGCAGTGTTAGCCACTGAAATGTTATGTGCGTTAATCGTTTGTTGGGCATCATCATTGTTTGAAACAGCCATTCATTGGTCATTGTTTAAATGTATGTGTGTGGATTATAGTATATATCTGGTATCTCTAAGAGACATTTCACAGGTAATCAATATTTTATAGATATATTTAAAAGAAACAGTTCACCCAAAAATACGAGTTCTGTCATTCAGTCATCACCCTAAACACAATATTATAGTGGGCCATATGATTTGCGTCATAATGTTACGTTATACGTTATTTCCAAGTCTTATGATGCCTTATAATAATTTAGCATGTGGAATTTGTGTAGTTAATGGCTGCATTGTTCGAGTCCGAGTCTAGGCCTAAATCATTTCGACGACTCAAGACCAGAAGTGTTGAGTCCAAGATAAGACAAATACCAGATAAGAGTTGAGTCTGGGTCAAGAACTAGACCAAAAGAGGGTCAAGTCTGAGTCAGAGTAATCTAGACTGAGACTAGAAGAGAGATGAGTCTGGGTCTGAGACTGAGACCAGAAGAGAGATGAGTCTGGGTCTAGACTGAGACCAGAAGAGAGATGAGTCTGGGTCTAAACTTAGACCAGAAGAGAGATGAGTCTGGGTCTAGACTGAGACTAGAAGAGAGATGAGTCTGGGTCTAGACTGAGACCAGAGGAGAGTTGAGTCTGGGTCTAGACTGAGACTAGAAAAAAGATGAGTCTGGGTCTGGACTGAGACCAGAAGAGAGATGAGTCTGGGTCTAGACTGAGACCAGAAGAGAGATGAGTCTGGGTCTAGACTGAGACCAGAAGAGAGATGAGTCTGGGTCTAGACTTAGACCAGAAGAGAGATGAGTCTGGGTCTAGACTGAGACCAGAAGAGAGATGAGTCTGGGTCTAGACTGAGACTAGAAGAGAGATGAGTCTGGGTCTAGACTGAGACTAGAAGAGAGATGAGTCTGGGTCTAGACTGAGACCAGAAGAGAGATGAGTCTGGGTCTAGACTGAGACCAGAAGAGAGATGAGTCTGGGTCTAGACTGAGACCAGAAGAGAGTTGAGTCTGGGTCTAGACTGAGACTAGAAAAAAGATGAGTCTGGGTCTGGACTGAGACCAGAAGAGAGATGAGTCTGAGTCTAGACTTAGACCAGAAGAGAGATGAGTCTGGGTCTAGACTGAGACCAGAAGAGAGATGAGTCTGGGTCTAGACTGAGACCAGAAGAGAGATGAGTCTGGGTCTAGACTTAGACCAGAAGAGAGATGAGTCTGGGTCTAGACTTAGACCAGAAGAGAGGGAACAATAGTAATATAATAAATAAATATATGGTCTAAGACTTGGACTTGTGTACTAAACACAGAACTTTGGTCATTTTTGGGTAAGCTGTGTCTTTAATAGCTATAAGCAAAACACAGCACAATAGAATTTCACAGTTCAGTCTTGAGGATGTGGAATTGTTGAGTGTGTATGACACGCCTAATACGGTGACAGTTCCTGTCTGTTGTTTACAGTAGTCAAAAGGTCACTTTAGTTTCTGCTTTTGCTGTTGTTGATTCCTGTAGTTTCCACTTGAAGAACACTGATGATTAGACTGAGTTTTAGGGTTCTTTAGTTTCCAAAAGTCTTGTTTTCCTTTATTTTATTACAAAACATTGCTAACTTCCATGAAGTTGTTGTTGGGATATTTTCTATCAGTTTTAATTGTTTGGTCAGCATTTTGAAAGTCCAATCAACCCTACAGCATCTACAAACCATCACTTGTTTTTGAGGATTATTTCCAGCTTGATTAAGAGAAAAACAATCACCGTAACTCCAGATTGCTGGTGTTTTCTGTGCACCGAAATGTTCCTGAGAGGAGATAAAAAACCGCAACAGCTCACAGAAAAACTCTCCTATTTAAAATAGCATTTCAGTGTCTAATTTATGACAGGATTGTTTTTTTTGTTTAATGCTTTTCTCCGATTTCTCTTCTGTTAAATCGATTGCCTGGACCAGTCGTGTACATGTTTGAATTAGTGTATAAATGTGCATATTGTCTTAAGCCTGAACAAAATATGAATACGAATGCATTATCACTTAAGACTGTTAGTCACGGTTTTACTTAAAACTTTTCCACTTTAAATGAGAAGCGTGGGGTGAATCTTCCTGGTCTCGGCTCAAGCTCTGTCTCATTAAAACTCATTTTGCCTCCTGCAGTCGAAGCGTTTTCCACATGTCACGGCGGCACCTTCCAGCAAAGACTTTTTTTGCAAAATGCTTCTTGAACGCTATACAGAACTCCTACAGTCCTTATAACGTCCGGATGATTTAGTGCACATGTACGAATTACGGCCTTTATTTTTGGTTCATCTTCTATTCGTCGGGCCTCGTCTGATAGGAGAGCTTCAAAAAAAAATGGTTGGTTTCCGTTCTGAGTTTCTCTCTGTCTATCGAATTGCCTTTAAAATGTCACTTTTCCTATTTTATCACCCGTTGCGATGCAGCAAAGCCTTATTAGTACACGTTTGACTCGTTTCTCTGGCCAGCTCAGCCCTGTATCATGCATGCTGCCTTTGGCAAAGAGGTTCTTTGGCAAAGGAAGTATGATTGTGTAGTTGTGTCACACAACACCCCAGTGCTGTGAATGTCCTGCACTGTATCTTGCATTTTACTCACTTCCTATAGCACTTACCGTCCGCTTGTATGGATCGATATCGGGATTATGATTGTTATTGTTTTATATCCACGGTTCTCTAGTTTTTCTTTTTCCCTCGGAAATGTCGGTTTTGTTTGCATTTAAATTTGACAAATTTGCTTAGCTGTAATAATGGGGCAGGACGTGTTTGGTTGTGATGACGCTTGTTCTTGTCCTGTATGCAACTGCAAAAACGAACTGATGTGTTGGATATTTTTACGTCTGTATTAGACATTTTATTTGCAAATCTATTGTTCGATTCAACTGTAAATGAATAGAAGATGGGCATCCGTCATTTTATACAACCAGAGCCATCATTAGATGGACATACTGCACATTTTTATGATATATAATCAGATGTATGAGGCTATTTATGGTCACAGAGAGAAAGAGTCTAAAAGTCAGGAATATCTTTTGATGAAATAGTAAAAATTATTTATATTGCATTTGTTTCTTTTTAAATACCACCGGGCAAAGATTTCCCTTTTGCTTGTGGCAATGCAAAGAAGATTATATAGAAATGTAGCCAACGCACATTCGATTCTTACCGGTTGTTTGTTTGTTATTGCTCTTGTATCTTGGCTAAGCTTGGCTCTGATATGTAGGGCAAGCTGGTGAGATGAATCTAAAGGTCATGACATGTAGTTGCATGCCAAGATAATAAACACAGTTACATCATCACTCCAGTGTTCAGACTCTTTCTTTTACCCCCGGGATGCAGTTTTATGAATAAGCATGACATCTGCTGGTGTACGGTGGCAAGGCATGGGACCGAGGAGCAATATCTTCACCTGGGCAAAAAAAGGCTCACAAAAAGGTTTCATTACGTGTGGGTTTAAACTCTTTAGAGACGTTTCCCTCAAGAGATTGCTAGTATGTGTGTGTGTGTGTGTGTGTGTGTGTGTGTGTGTGTGTGTGTGTGTGTGTGTGTGTCCTTTTACTCACCTTTGATGCATCCTAGGTGTAAAAAAGTAAAAAAATGCAAAAATTAAAAATCATTTCTGACTGGAAACCGGAAGCATTTCGGGCGGAAGACGTAATACGAAAAAAAAACGCAATTGATGAATTAAGCACAAACTGAGAATCTGTAAAGACAAAATGTTGGAGCGTTTTGATATAAGCCAAGAGGAGGCTGGTTTCCTTTGATAAAGTAAGGAAACGTTGTTTCCTTTAAAAACTACATTTCCTAGAGGCACGCGCACAACGCATACGTCCTACGACATCCGCCAGGACTGCTTCCGGTTTCCGCAGTCAGCAGAAGCGAGAGAAAAGTGTTTATTACGTTTGAAATGTCGTACTAAAGGCAGGGATTCTCCACAGGGAGACTTTATTCACCCTCCTGGGGTCGTGCGAGGGACGTTTTATTACGAATACGCGCCCGTTACCGTTTTAGTTTTTTGGGTGAATTAACACTTTAACACGGATGAGGGAAAGAACCTGCAGTGTAAGACACATAATGTATAAAGCTCTTAGATCGTTTTCATAACACAAAACTTAAGTTTTTATCTCCTGACTTTTTTTAAATTATGCCTAAAATCCACTGAACACTATATAAAATATATAACTTGTATATAATTGCTATTATATATCTAAATGACCTAAATAATGTTTTGTATATTATTATAAACAGATCAGTTCCTTTCTGCTAAACGTGCAGCGTAATTTAACAAGACAACAGCGTATACTACTGTTTAAAATGGTTCTAAACGTGCTCTTATCAGTGTGCTGCATGTAGTACACACTGCGCAGAAGGCAGTACGCAAGCATTCGATTCCGTTCCGGAGACCGCCGAGGCGCATGCGCAGCTCGAGCGGGGTTTGGTTTGTGTTTACAGCAGCACTGTTGCTGGCTAACGTTCATCGCTGTTATGTCAAGCCTCTCTGGAATAAAAAGCTCTTGTGGAAACAGGTAGGGTGAGTGGCAACGACGCACGCATCCGCGTTTTTATCGATCCCGCGCGTCCGCCTCGTTATCCCGTAGTTCAGCCGTTTTAGGAGGAAGATAAAACGCAATATATGCAGATTTGTGTCCGAGGCTAGCATGCTACAGTGCGCTAGCCCGTTAAAGGCCGTGTGCTGATCTCTGCTTCACTGCATGACACAAACCCTGCGAAAGATCTGCCGAGAGCTCATCCTCAGACAGATCCTCTTTTAAACATCTAAAAAACAAGGACGTCGTTTGCGTTACAGTCTCGGCATATACAAGATGTCCTTAAAGCATCTGCTCGCCTCTCACAGTAGAAAAGCATCATCTGCAATAGATGCAAACATAGCTGCGTTGTGAAGTTTTATCTTATGTGTGATGGTTCTGAATGCACTTGGGTGTGTTTTGATGCTCACGTGTTTGATTGCACTAGCTAGTGATTTTAAAACCGAATCATTTAACGTTAAATTCGCCAAAACGCGACTCTTACTGGATTTTACGCTGTTTGGCCGATAGGTGGCGTCATGTAGCCGTCTTTCTGTGTTTAATAAGCAAGTCGTTGAATCGTGCGCTCAAGCGATTCCTTCATTCAATCCAAGCCTATTTTGATCATTTTCCTTTATTGTGATGACGGAGTATGTTATTGTTTCTCCAGGACCGATCTGTCAGGACTCGAAACCACACGTTTAGCGAAGGGAGGTGTAAAAATGCGTGTATAAAACCAATAAACCTGGGGTTGAATACTATTGTCTCGCGGAGTAGCCGCTCTTATAAGGTGTGGCAAGAAATGGTCCAATGGTCCAGCTCATTTTCAAACCAAGCAACTCAGCGCCACGTGAATATTAGTGAAATATGCATGATTAAATGCACGGAGCGCAGGGGGGAATTTTGCTCTGTTGCATGGGTTTCTATTAAAATGCATGGAAATTGGGAAAATGATAAGTGTAACTCGAGGCTGGAAAGCTGCTGTTCACTTCAACCGGGAAAGATGAGCCAGTGGGATCGATTCGTTGATTAAAAATAAACAAATTCGCTGATTACAAACAATAAGGCCGCTAATTGTAGCGCTCCTATTTCTCCACCCAGAGACGGATATACCTGCTGCTTACTGCCAGCGGTGAGTTCATCTCTCATGACTTCAGATTGCGTAACAGTTGTCTTTGGAAGGAGACAGTCAACGGCCACACCTTAAGATCTAACCCAGACTGGTGGCTTTTTAAAGCGTTTATTTAATCTGTTGTTTCAATAATTACTCCGCCGTTCACTTTAAAGTGAGCAGTGCAGCAAAAACCCAGCCTGAAAGCAGTCTGACGTAGAACGAAGCTGTACGGTTATTATTAATGCTAGTTGTGTTATAATTTTTAATGTTTTCTTTATTATATAGTTGTACACCACAAGTCTGTGTGGGTTTTGGTTTTCTCAAATAAGTAAAAGATCTATTTGATTTAAAAGTTGGTTAAAAACAATATTGTGAAATATTAGTATAATAAATGTCATTTATTTCAAGCAAAGCTACATTTTTAGCCGAATTTCTCCATTTTTGTGTTGAAAACTGTTTTTGCTACTTACCATTTAAAAAAAAAAAAATAAATTGATATAAATAAATTAAAATAGAAAATGGTTATTTATAATATCAATGTGACAACATTTTGCTACAATTCTACAAATTTGATCAAATAAATGCAGGCGAAAGATATTAAAATTGTCACGATCTCAAACTTTTGACCAGTGCTGTCTGTGTGAATGTGTGCATGCATGACCGCTTTTATATAAAAAGTCTTTCATTGGTGGAAAAGCCAAATAGAAGGCCGTAAGCATTATAAATGCATTCTAATTCCCATTGTGCTTGTGTTCCCCAACAATAAACATGCTTGTCGGTGTTATGTTGCCAAGGCAGCGCTGGCAGATCGCTCAAGGGTCTGCGTCTTCATCTGGGAAAAATAACTGAGTTGCAGCACCGCTGTTTCCATATGCACATATATACTGGACGTTACTTGAATTATTAGCCCAAACTCGCCATCACGTTGAGCGATGTGCGAGCAGAAGCCCAATGGAGGACCATGTGTTTAACGGCACGCTGACAGATGCTTCTCGTCTCCGGGGCCCGTGAGACAGCTGGGCTGTGTGTAACCACACCCTGACACATGCTCCAACTACTTCAAACCCTCTTCATGCTCTTTTTCTTTTTTTAATTCGTGTTTTACGGAAGCTTGTTTCCTCCACGTGATACAAAGAATAAATAAGAATTAAAAAAAGTGACTTTTATCTAGCAGCTCGGACTATATCTCACGGTGTGTTTTTTTAATTGTAGTTCTCAAGAAAAAAAATTGTTAGACGTAAGCGTACACTTGCAAGAAAAAATATAATGCATTTTTAGATTAAAAAGAAATTGTAGTTTTTAATCCTTGTGTGTTGAAGAATAGATTTGCATGATAGGTGTGAATTCACATTTATGAGGAAAAAGTCAGAGTTGTGAGAAAAACTCAAAACAGAATTAAAAAAATAAAACCGCAACAAAGTCAGAGTTCACATCTTGCAAAAAAGTTGTAACTTTTTTTTTTGTGCAAAAAAACCCTGAATTGCGAGACGTAAACTCAGAGTTGTGAGAAAGTGTGAATTTATTGGTTCAATTCTGCCTTTTTCTCTAAATTGCGAGGAAAAAAAGTCTGAATTGAGAGCTTAAAACTTAGAATTAAACGATCGTTTTGTATTCTGTGCTGAAACATAATCTGAATTGCCAGATATAATCTTGAAAATCTGAGAAAGAGTTGTGAAATAATTGAATGTGTTGCATAAACAAGCTTCCTGCTGATGACTGCAGCCAGGCCGATGCCCTCATATTGGCGCAGCTGTAAAAGGTTATTGGCTCACTGCTCACTAAATATGTATTACTAGCTGTTTCCGTGTATTGTTACCCTCTTTCTTTCTCATGCTGCCTTTCCTTATTTTGCTTTATCTCTTGCTCTTCTATCTAGAGACTGTGTCAACACAGCTTTATTTGCGTGACTGTAAAGGATTACAGTATTACACACAGGTGGATCTTTCTCTTTCTCACACACTGAATCTACAGAGTCATCAGCTTCTCTTTCTGTCTTATTCTGCTCATCTCCTATTTCTCTCCCTTCATAGGGGACATGGATTAGTGTTTTGTAGTCAATGAGTGCAGGACTTGGCTACATCTGTTAATTCAGTTTTATCCTCAGTACAGTGCATTTGAGGAAACAATATAGAGCAGGGAAGAAATACCAATTGCCTGAAATCTGACACCAAACAGAACTGTAGACTACTGTACTGTAACTGTAGACAGCTTCATCGAATTTGACAGGAATGATTATTTTAACACTTAGTTAAAGTTCCTTTCGGTCACTCTGATTGATCAAGTGTTTCCTGTTTGGTTTGCAGTCCAGCAGTGAGAGAAATCAAACAGCTGGCGTGCCTTTGACCAGGCAGGTGTGCAGTTGCTATGGTGACAGAAATCTGAATGCTTTCTGGGAATAGAAGAAACCCCACTGCCTCCCTCAGTTCCACTGTCCTCTCTCTCTCTCTGATTCAGTCTCGCCTGTCTGTCTCTCTCTCTCTCTCTGATTCAGTGTTGCCTGTCTCTCTCGCTCTCTCTGATTCAGTCTCGCCTGTCTCTCTCTCGCTCTCTCTGATTCAGTCTTGCCTGTCTGTCTCTCTCTCTCTCTCTCTGATTCAGTCTCGCCTGTCTCTCTTTCTCTCTCTGATTCAGTCTCGCCTGTCTGTCTCTCTCTCTCTCTCTGATTCAGTCTCGCCTGTCTGTCTCTCTCTCTCTCTCTCTCTCTCTCGCTCTCTGATTCAGTCTCGCCTGTCTGTCTCGCTCTCTGTCTGCCTGTCTCTCTCTCTCCTGTCTCTCTCTCTGATTCAGTCTCGCTGTCTGTCTCTCTCTCTCTCTCTGATTCAGTCTCGCCTGTCTGTCTGTCTGATTCTCTCTCTCTCTGATTCAGTCTCGCCTGTCTGTCTCGCTCTCTCTGATTCAGTCTCGCCTGTCTGTCTCTCGCTCTCTCTGATTCAGTCTCAGTCTCTCTCTCTGTCTGTCTCTGTCTCTCTCTCTCTGAGTTCAGTCTGTCTCTCTCTCTCTCTGATTCCTGTCTGTCTCTCTCTCTCTCTGATTCAGTCTCTCGCCTGTCTCTCTCTCTGATTCAGTCTCTGATTCAGTCTCTGATTCAGTCTGTCTGTCTCTCGCTCGCTCTGATTCAGTTCAGTCTCTCTCTGTCTCTCGCCTGTCTCTCTGTCTCTCTGATTCAGTCTCAGTCTCGCCAGTCTGTCTCTCTCTCTCTCTCTCTGATTCAGTCTCGCCTGTCTGTCTTTCTCTCTCTCTCTGATTCAGTCTCGCCTGTCTGTCTCTCTCTCTCTCTGATTCAGTCTCTCTGTCTGTCTGTCTCTCTCTCTCTCTGATTCAGTCTCGCCTGTCTGTCTGCTCTCTCTCTCTCTCTGATTCAGTCTCTCTCTCTGATTCAGTGCCTGTCTGTCTCTCTCTCTCTCTGATTCAGTCTCGCCTGTCTGTCTCTCTCTCTCTCTGATTCAGTCTCGCCTGTCTGTCTCTCTCTCTCTCTCTGATTCAGTCTCGCCTGTCTCTCTCTGATTCAGTCTCTCTCTCTCTCTCTCTGATTCAGTCTCGCCTGTCTGTCTCTCTCTCTCTCTGATTCAGTCTCGCCTGTCTGTCTCTCTCTCTCTCTGATTCAGTCTCGCCTGTCTGTCTCTCTCTCTCTCTGATTCAGTCTCGCCTGTCTGATTCTCTCTCTCTCTCTCTGATTCAGTCTCGCCTGTCTCTCTCTCTCTCTCTCTGATTCAGTCTCGCCTGTCTGTCTCTCTCTGATTCTCTGCCTTCAGTCTCGCCTGTCTGTCTCTCTGTCTCGCTCTCTCTGATTCAGTCTCGCCTGTCTGTCTCTCTGTCTCTCTGATTCAGTCTCGCCTGTCTGTCTCTCTGTCTCTCTGATTCAGTCTCGCCTGTCTGTCTCTCTGATTCAGTCTCGCCTGTCTGTCTCGCTCTCTCTGATTCAGTCTCGCCTGTCTCTCTCTCTCTCTGATTCAGTCTCGCCTGTCTGTCTCTCTCTCTCTCTCTCTGATTCAGTCTGATTCAGTCTGTCTGTCTTTCTCTCTCTCTCTGATTCAGTCTCGCCTGTCTGTCTCGCCTTCTCTCTCTCTGATTCAGTCTCGCCTGTCTGTCTGTCTCTCTGTCTCTCTGATTCAGTCTCACCTGTCTGTCTCTCTCTCTCTCTGATTCAGTCTCGCCTGTCTGTCTCTCTCTCTCTCTGATTCAGTCTCGCCTGTCTGTCTCTCTCTCTCTGATTCAGTCTCACCTGTCTGTCTCTCTCTCTCTCTGATTCAGTCTGTCTCTCTCTCTCTCTCTGATTCAGTCTCGCCTTCTCTCTCTCTCTGATTCAGTCTCGCCTGTCTGTCTCTCTCTTAGTTTCTCAGTCCACCAGTCGCCTCATTTTACCTGTCCGTCTCTGTTTGGTTGCTTTAGTTTGTCCGCCTCTTTCTGCTCGAGTCAGCCTTACTTTCTCTTTACTTCATTCTGCCTGTCTCTCTCTACATCAGTTTGTCTGTCTCTCTCTTCTCCCCTCCTCCTCTTATCTTTTTCCTTTTGCCCCAAGAGAGCCTAAAACATCATCTTGTGTTTCACTCCTCATTTGGCCGTGGCGTCCTGAGGCAAAAAGAGAGAAGAAAAATACAGACAAGGCATCCATTATAACAGTGCAAGAACAGAGCGTTAGTGTGAGGGAGCATCTTGTGTCTCTATTCCACACGAATCCATGTGGATATCCCTGAACAAGGCTATGAAGTCAGTCGTCTGACCGTTAGTCGGTGTGAGGAGCCGCTCCTCTATCTTAAACCAGTAGCGCAATACACATGGCTCATTGTCAGAGCTCTGTGAGGCCTGAGTGCCGCTGGTTTCTGGTCATTGCTCCCCAGGGTGTAGCGCTGAGCCTGGTCTCCATTAGGACAGAGCACAATATGCCCAGTCAGGAAAACCAGAGCTCATTCACAAAGGAACAACCTGCCATTCAACATCCTCCCTCACAGTATCCCTGCAGCCCGAACCCACTGACCTGCGAAGCAGCACACGTCTCTCCTGCTACCGTTTGTGAAGGCATAGTTCATTTAGCCACTACAATAGAAGTTATTTAGCAGAATGGCCAAGCTGCCCTTTTCCATTTAATGAGAGTATGTGTTGACCGCGTCAGTAGCTTACCTAAAATGTTGTCTAGATTGTCGTCGTCTGTTTTATTTCTGTTTGCAGAAGTTGGTAGAGACTAATAATCAAGAGAGCCAATAATAAAACAGCGGAAGCAAACATTTGTGACACGCAGATGCATGTTGAGTCCATCAAACCGTTTTGCAATATTCTGCAGTTTAAGCAAGTCAGAGCTGAGCACATGGTTTGTTTCAGTTAGTTTAATTCATCCAGACTTAATATTTGCCTGACATTGTGCGGTGAAAGCCTGGTGGCTTTCTTTGACTTTGGCTGAAATGAAATAGGTGGATCTCTGTTGTTTCCTACATAGTAAACTGACAAAACAGGTGTGTCCAAAAAGTTCCCTGCATGGCTCAGCAGAACGGATGCCATTTTTATTTTTCCCCTTTTAACAATAGATTGCATCATTCATAAGCCAGTATTTGTTTGAAAAGCTCAGAAAGGTAATGCATCAATAGCTGTAAATGTTTGCATATACTTTATTATTATTGCAAGTGCACATTATAGACTATAGATATATTACATTAATGGAGCAATAGCATTTTTTCTGTTCAAAATAAAGATGTTATGTTTCTTTAAACCTTTATTATACAGTCTTAAATAGTGCTGAATAGTCTTTGAAATAAATATTACGTGTATTAAACAAGACTGCATTAAATACATTTATACTATAATAAAGTAAAAAAAATAATCAAGTTCCTCAAAAATATTGAGCCGCAAAACTATGTACGACATTAATAATAATAAATGTTATGATTAGAATAAAGATGAGAATGTTTTATGGATGACACTGAAGACTGGAGTAATGAATAAATTACATTTTACAATGTATTGAAACAGAAAACAGTATTTTTGAATAGAGATAAAGTTTCACAGTATTGCTGTTATTACTGTATTTATGATCAAATAAATGTAGTTGTGGTAAGCAAAATAGCTTTCTATAAAAATCATCCAAAAATCACCCAAACCTTTGAGCAGCAGCGTATAAACCCAAAGTCTGTCATAAAGTACATGTTCTTTTTAAATGTGGCTTCACTTGATGGAACGATATAGCTGGTGGAACATCAGGAGAAGGAGAAGGAGCTTTGATCTGGAGGAGCAGTACAGATTGGTCTGCTGAAATACAGCTAGCTATAAAATGGGCTCATTGAAACGGACTTACATTTGTCACACGTCTGTAACTCACTGTTGTGACTTGAGTTCATTGTATCAACATCCTCTTTGTACAGGACTTCTGGGATAGTAACACATCGGAGCACATTGTGTGTGTGTGTGTGTGTGTGTGTGTGTGTGTGTGTGTGTGTGTAAATCCCACACAGGTTCTGGTCATTCTTCGACACTTCCTCTAGAGATCTGCTGAAGAATCAGTAGAGTGAAATGGCGCGGGCTGCTTTTGTTAGTGTTTTCGTGTCTGGACCTGTACGCTCCCATTATTTCCCTCCCGTATCCAAATATAGTTCAGAGCTGACCCTCTCAGGCTGTCCAGATACAAACAGGTACGGCTCTTATAAACACAACCATCGCTCGTTCCTCAGCTTTCCTTTCTGTTGCAATAGAATCAAGTTAGCTTCTTTTTTATTGGAATAAAATCGTCTCTCTTTGCGTGGGGATAAGGTCAGTGTGAACAGCGTTGTCGTAGCCGGTCGTGCTCGTGGTAATGTAAGCAGCACTTGGCAGTACAGTTCCGGCAGCTAATAAGTTTATAGTCCACAGCGGCACCGACTTTGTTTGCCATTTGACTGTTGCCTTGGAGATAAAATGGATTTTTGCATGTTGCGTACAATTGGCTGCTGCAGAACAGAGCCAGGCCCGTTTCTGTCATATATTATCATTGCAGAAATGCACCACAGAATAGTACAGAGCTAATAGTATATTGATGTTAATGTACCATGTAATCAAAAAGAAAAAAAAAACATATTTGTGGTATTGCACCAGCCTGTATTGATTAAATAAGGTATTAGCATATATGCACATTTATAATTTATTTATTTATTTTTAAACAGAAATATTGACGCCTCATGTACTTCAGACTAACAATATTAATAGCTAATCTCATGGCCAATCTCCCCATATTTGGGAATTGAAATGAAGCAGAAATAAAAAATAAACTAATTTTGTTAGATGGAAAATGTAAAAAATGTGTAGAACTTTTTGGATTATTTTGCTGTAATCAAAATAAATAAATAAATTGGGCATAATAAAAATGTGTTTGAAGTTGGAGTACTAAAATCACCAAACTCAAATAAAGTAAAGCTTAAAAAACCCCAGCGACTTAAGACAATGTTTTGTCCTCCAGGGTCTCACATGTATATGCACACACACAATTGTCAAAGGCACAAAACTAATAAAAATATAAACATGAAATTAAACTTTAAATAAAAATAAGCTTTGAAATACTTATATTTTTAATATATATAACTTGTATATTAAAAATATAATGCAGTTTGGATGCCTTTTTAAATGTTTGTTTTTTTTAATTTATACATATCTTCTACAAATTGTATACCTTGTGTGTGTACATATATATATATATATATATATATATATATATATATATATATATATATATATATATACACATATACACACACACACACACACACACACACATACATACACTCTGTGGTTAAATGGTCTTGCTGTTTGGTTTAGTTTTTGTCCCTTGATGTATGCTTCCAATACGAGAACCTGTTTCAGTTTACCCAAATTTACCTGCCATTTCTTGATCTTTTTACAGTACACTTCCACACACTTTTATTTTGCTCTGCAGACACCATGTGCCCATAAACAGCTTTGCACGTAAATGCTGCCATTAGTAGAAGAGTGTATTGAAACGTGCTCCGTAAAGATGTTTTGAGTTCACGAAGGATGTCTTCAGAACAAGCACGGGCGTGCAAGCTCCTCTCATGTTTTTTTTGTTTGTTTTCTTTTCGTTTCCTCATTGTTTTTTCATCTCTTTGTTTTCCAGGTAATTTTGCTCATTAAACCGCCATTCATGAGCGCGTCTGGCTTGATTTAGCAGTCATGGATGACAAGGCCTCGGTGGGGAAAATTAGCGTGTCCTCCGACTCTGTGTCCACCCTCAACAGTGAGGACTTTGTCCTGGTGTCCCGGCTGGGGGACGACACCCCCTCCACTAATAATGGTAGCGATGATGAAAAGACAGGACTGAAGGTAAGAGTAGACAGAAAACATCTAGGGAGAAAACGTTCTGCTCGGTGAACTAGAGATGGGGGATTCTTCAATTAAGGGCACATTTAAAGAGATGGTTGACTCAAAAATGATCAAGTAGGCCGTTTTGGTCACCATTGACTTCCATAGTATTTTTTTTCCTCCTGCTATGGAAGTCACTTGTGACCCAGAACTTTCTTCAAAACATCTTCGGCAGAAGAAAAAGAAATTCTGATGGAGAGTAAATGATCATTTCTGAGTGAACCGTTCCTCTAATTACTTGCGACATTGAAACCTGGTGTCTTTAAGTAGTTTAATGTACATATGTTTTGAAATAATCATTTCTTTGTTGGTAATGATCCGCTTTTTAGATTTAGTTGGTAGGGCTGCACGGTTAACGGAAATAATCCGGAGGATGCTATATGCTTCATAAGTCGTTATGAGAAGCACTTTTAAACGAAAGCTAAGGCTAATAATCCCTTTGATGGTTTAACGTTTCAAAATGAATGAATAAATCTTTAAGTATTTAGGGGTGAGCCCGAATAGTCAGCGATCGAATGCTTTGACAGGAGGAACCCAGTTTTACAGTCTACTATTGGCTGAGGTGTTTCACACAGAACAAGTTTATTTAGAGGCGATTAAGAAAATGCTGTAAATAAGAATCTGAATAAAACGATTAACTAAATATATATAGAAATTGTTCTTCGATCATGACTTTTTTTTAAATATCAGATTCATAACTAAAGCAAATTCTTGATTTATTTATTTAGATTTTTCTCTTTGCACACAGCGCAGCTAAAAAGTGCTGCAAGTGTTTGAAATGTTGACAGGCCCTTCACTCATTTCACGTTTTAGTCTCCGTCCCGACCTGCTGGCTGGATTTCTGTCCAGTTCATATCACCTTTGATTTATTTCGTTTAGGTTGATGTTTTGGCCAATGCACTTTCAGCTCCGTGTACACACGCTCACACTTTAGTTTAGTTTAACGAGATCGGTCCAGATCTCACTCCTCAAGGAGGTTTCTCTTCAGATCTGGTGCTCATGACTCCATCACTCTTTCTTTCTGATTCGGTGGCTTTGTTCATTTCATTGGCTTGCGAAGACGGCTCCTTCAGATTTTGCATTTGACCACGGCTCTGGACCAGCAGGCTTTGAGGTTTTGTTATTTTTTTTCCCATGTCATGCTTGTTTTTTGTCACCTTCTTTATTGAAGGAATAATTCAGCCATGAGCATTTTGCCATTTACCCACTGTCATGTGAAACAAAACCCCAAAAAACTCAAATTTGCCACAAAATAGTCATTTTTAAATGTTGAAAAGTGGCCATAAGAACATTGTTAAAAATCTTTTTTATGCACTACTGTAGAAAGAGTAGATATTGGTTTCTAACTCTTGCAATCTTCTAATTCTGTTCTCTCCTCTTTTACACTTTATTTCATTATCCTATAGTTTATAGATTTTCTTTATGTAGTAATGCATGCATATATTTAAGGCAAATGCATTGTTTATATTTTAAATGTATAATAAAATATATGTAAATAAAAATGCACACACATACATATACATATATATATATATATATATATATATATATATATATATATATATATATATATATATATATATATATATATAGAAGCGAGAGAGAGAGAGAGAGAGATAGAGAGAGATATAGATAGAGATATATAGATATAGATATATATATATATATATATATATATATATATATATATATATATATATATATATATATATATATATATATATAGATAGATAGATAGATAGATAGATAGATAGATATATAACAACACTAGCTTCTCCACTCTTTTCCGTTTTGCCTATTTCTTCTCTTTTTACTTATACTATTTACTACTGCTCTCTTCTTTTTTTATTCTATCTGTTTTCTTTCTTTTTTATGTAATATAAAAATTCCTCACCAGGTGAAGCTGACCGAGACTCGTTTTAACACTTGTGTATCATTGCTCCTTTGTTGATTTTGATTGCTTCCACTGTCCTCAGTCGTAGACTAAAAGTAAATGTAAGGACACGAGGGCGAGTTTCTGTTGTTTCTGCCGCTAGAGGGCCTCGTCACATCAAGCAACACGATGTGGAGATGTTCTGTTGTAACAGATGTTTGTCAGTCTTTCACAGTCCGTCGGTCACAAGAACGCTCTCTCTCTCTCTCTCTCTCTCTCTCTCTCTCTCTCTCTCTCTCTCTCTCTCTCTCTCTCTCTCTCTCTCTCTCTCTCTCTCTCTCTCTCTGTCTCTCTCTCTCTCTCTCTCTCTCTCTCTCTCTCTCTCTCTCTCTCTCTCTCTCTCAGTTAACCTGTTTATTAGCATCCTCTTAAAACACTCTGTTTGTCACACAGGTGATTTCTGAGGAAGGGGTCAGCTTTAAGGTCAGTCTTTATCTATTCCTCTCTCTCTCTTCCTCTGTGGCTTTGTGGTCGTACTGTGTCTCTGTGCCTTGTGTCTGATTGGCTGATGGTTTGATTGGCAGCTTCAGCGGCCCGTGCAGCAGCTGGTTGTGGGAAATAGGCGGGACTGTGATCTTGTGATTGTGCAGCGCTCACTAGAGTGTTTATAGGCTTCTGTTCTGTGTCTGGTGCTTCCACTGTTTCCCTTGTTCCAGGCATTTTAGTCTTAGTCCAGTCACCTTTCGGTCCCCGTTCATGCTAGTGCCTCTAGCTTGTATTCTTTTGTCACACTTTTATATATGTTTTTTGACGTCAAGGTCTCCTGCCAAATCATCTGATCCCACTCCACTTCCTGGCATTGCTTTTATGCAGTTTTGACATCACCTCCGTTGTGTTGTTTTCTTGCTTTTGTCACCTACGTTGTTCTTCTCATCCGACATCGCTTCATCCGATAAAAGGCGGTGTGGATCATACCACGAAAATGATCTTGACAGATATTCAAAGACGACCAGGGCTCGAACTGAGAGGATGGCATCTCCCCGGTCGGGAAAAATGACAAAAAACATCCCCCCTTACTATTCCCTTTGGCTTATTAATTTTGTGTATTATGTAAAATTATCATGCGCATGAAATGTTATAATAATTCAGGGATTAAATAAGGGTGAATGGCCAATCAGAACTCGGTAAACTCATAGCAAATCATTTTTCTCTTTAAAAAGACAGAAGGTATGATTTTATCTTGATTTGAATTTAAATACATTCCCCTGATACATTGCTCGTTTAATTCCAGCAGTAAAACAAAACAAAAATATCCATGGATGGGTTTTTGTTTTATATTCACTGCAAAAACAATGTACTTTTCTGACGATCAGCACTAATCTGTTCATTTTAAAGCACGGTTTTAAATCAGTTTTTTGAAGGAATGGAGTGATCCAGTGAATCGAGAGCCTACTATCCACTCTCTCTAAATAGTATGCAAAACTACCTCTATCACACAGAGTTTAAGATGGATAGCATGCACATTGGGACGCAGGCGCTTGTTCCTTTTGAATGAGCCGTTACTAACGAATCGTTTGATTGGATTAAATAGATTATAACAGGGACTTGCTGCCACCTACTGACAGTTTTATTGCCATTTATTTATTCACGACCGACCTAAACCCGCCGAAAATACATTCATCAAAACATTCTTTTTTTTTTTAATCAGTATTGCCCATAATTGCTTAATTTCAGGACCCATAAAAAAGTACAAATAATAGTTCTTTTAATATGCAATTTTCTCATTGATACTCTCATAAACTCGGGTTTAACATCTTTTCTTATTATTCTTTTTACGTTCATGTGCATTGAACTTGTAAATACTATGTTTATGTCAAGACTTGAATGCACCAGCAGCCTGTAGAAAGCCATGCAAAGTTAAAACGGTTGACTTTATAGAGGTTTATTTGCTTCTGTAGCAGTTTGCACGAGTTCCACCGATAAACAGTTCATGGCAGTTGCCGAAAGTCAGAGTCAAGGTCTTTGCACACAGAGTATGAAATTTTTGCACATTAAAAAATAAATATGACCTCATGTTGTCAATCACGTTTACATCCTGCCAGTGAAAATATGGCCCGTCATGAAATAATTTTCCACATTTTTGCATCTGCAGTAAGCATTTGGATAGGAAAGGGGGAGAAATATGACACAAAATTCAGTGGGACTCATTGTGCAAGGACCTTCAGTCTGAAGATTTGAGTTTAGTATGTGTATGTGTTGTATGATGATCACCGAACACGTTGTTTTCAAGGTGTGCGGTTCTGCACAGGGATCAAAACAACCTGAAAGTCTGCTTGTGTAGTGTAGTATGTGAAGGCCAGTTATAACATATAACATATACTTTGGTTAAAATGCCTCAATGGTAGTGTAAAACGACAACGACCCGTTTCAGTGTATGGCCCTTTAAATGCTAATGAGCTCTGCTGACCCCGCCCCTTTCGTGTATGGGTTACAAGCAGTTCTCTTAATGCTGTTAACTTTAGCCATAGAACTGGGTAGACGTACAGTCTGTTCAGTGGGTCGCAGTGATTTTTAAACTTTGTCAATCGTTCAGATTTATTAAAAGGAAAACATAAACGGCTGCAACAGATTGGTTGTACTCCGTCTGTTCCTCAAAGCTTAGTTTAATTTGTGAAATTTAGAATATGCCGTTTTCTCTGACGCAACTCTAGGATCCGATGGTGTCCGGTGTTTTGCTCGTTCATCATCTTGGGTAATGTATATGTGTAAGTGACTCACACGAGCCACTTAATGACCACACTGGTGTGTGTGTGTGTGTGTGTGTGTGTGTTCAGATCGTGGGCAACGGCAGTGAGCAGCAGTTACAGCAGGAGCTGGAAGATGTGCTGATGGACCCCTCAGTCACTGAACTGGTGGGAGGACCGGACCATCTGGGAGGAGCTGACCATGGCTATCCCACCACAGCTGTGCCACCGCGGTCCGGCCCAAAACCCCCTAAACTTGAGATAATGCTGCCTGTTCAGGGAGCTCAGGAGAGTGAACTCAACGAGAGATCCTACAGGGGTGAGGAAAACCACACTGTGTGAGTGTGTGTGTGTGTGTGTGTGTGTGTGTGTGTGTGTGTGTACACAAACAGTACTGTGAAATGCTGTAAACAAAGAATGCTTTCAAAAATGTTAAACATTTATTTTCATTAATGAACAAAATCCATTGAATAAACACGAGAGAAATCAAAATCTAATCAAGATCTGGTGCCTTCAAAACAGCAGCAGTTCTTCTGGGTACACTCACACACGGTTTCTCAAGGAACTCGGCTGGTAGGTCGTTCCAAACATCTTGAAGAACTAAGCCCAGATCTTC